>NC_089784.1:47098713-47106213 GCF_040412425.1 Macrobrachium rosenbergii
CCATTAATTTCTTCAAGTTTACGGTATACGTTACTTTAAGATTACGAGGACAAGATAATTTTGAGGCAGGAGACAAAATTTATGAATTAATTTACATATAAGTTCCACTTAAATCAATGAGGCATGCGGTTAGTACACTTCCTTGAAGAGGCTGTATAAATGATAAAACAGTGTTTATTTTTTGTAAATGGCATCCCCTTTACGTGATATTGTAATGACTATCCTTAATTCGCCAACTCGACCCTTACTCTGGGGTGTTTTGACAGTTGTAGACGAGTGAGAGTATTCATGAGTTTTAATTGCTAACCTTAAACTACGCATCTTGAGGTCCACTTCCCACACTCGGGCCGAGCGAGTAAAATAGACACCTACCGTTATGACGGGGTGAGTAGACAAAAGACTGGGATCTGGGACAAAACAGAGTTCTTAGAAGGAAGGGAAAGGAAAAAAAAAATAATAATAACAAAAGAAAAATTAACAGGATGTTATGAATGAAAACGTGACCGCATCTGAAAGGCGGGGCACGTCTCTCGGAGCTTACGAAAGGGCCATTTAAAATCACAAGGGCAAGAGTCTATGACTCGCGATTCATTGAAAAGAAAGATAAATAAATAACTAAAAGAGTAATTGATATTGGCAGAAGAGCTAAGGAAATAGAGTGAGAGTTTTATTGTGTCAGGCGGGAATTTATCGTCCTTCTCCTATAAATTACGACCCGGACTATCACTTCAGCCCCAGGGCGAGAAAAGTGCACCCGAAGGGTGCGACTCCTTCAGGAAGAGCTGACACGCATGCCCTGTGCCAAGGTATGGGTGCAAGGGCGTGTCACTTCCCACTCTGTTATTCTTAATGATTTATACATTTGCGGGGAATGGTATCCCGTACTTAATTGCCTCTTGTGGGGATAATTTAAGAAAAGGATTAAATAGGAAATGATAAGGGATAGAAGTTCCTGAGGAACAGAAGAAGATACTGGAGGTCCTGACATCCCCTTCTAGGGGAGCTCTAGAGCTCTTTGTAAACTACCTGGAAATTCCCACGCCCGTGGTAATTTCGACTCGCACCTTTCCTAATGGGACAGTCGTCCTTGGCCGGGGAAGCAGAGGGCCCGAGACCGGAGGGCGGCACGGAGTGCCACCTGTGCCTGCTGCTGTGACAGCTGACGCAGGAGGTTTCCATGCTGGCTCTTACCATGATCCGGCCGCAGCCTTGTAGTTCATCGCCAAGGGAGAGATGGCGGAATCCTGACTTGCACCTGCGTTGGCGATGGACTGAGGCAGAGAGGAGGCAGTCAGGGGCAGTGAGTGGCTCACAGGTATCACTGACCAGCTCAGGCATGGGTTGCGATGCCGGTGCACCCGCAGGTGAGCTCGATGTAGTCGAGAGGAACCGCCCTCTTGCCGACGCTGGTAGTGGTGCCAGGCCAGGAGAAGAGAGGGGGTCCTGAGTTGGATCCCTTGCATGGAGATCGGGCTGTGCTCTGGGCGCTGGCACCAAGGCAGAGCCGTGCACTATCAGAGTTTTCTTGTGCTGGTCGGTCAGGCTGACGAAGCTTGGCACTGCTTAGGTGCATGCAAGTGGCACCAGCAGGCATTTGGCATCTCTGGGAGGGAGGTCTGATTGGGGCCCTGCCACTGGCACTGAGGCAGGACCGGGCACTGGAAAAGGATCGAAACCGATCGAGGGGGCCACTGTACAGCGTACTCAGGTGGCACTGGTAGGGACTGCACGTCCTCCTGGTACCCAGGGGGCACCAGTCCTGACTGAGGGAGAAGCGGGGGAGGATTACTCGCACCGAGGAATGAGTTGGGAATGTGGACCCCTGTGGATTGTCGTGGAGATTTCTGTGGGGATTGAAAGTCCTGTCCCAGGATGATGTCATAACCCCACGGAGATGGCTTAAGCACAAGATTGCAAATTTGATTGTTGAGGTCTTGTGACTCTCAATTGGACCGTAGGGAGTATCATTTTGAATTGATTTACCCTCGATCGCGTGACAAGTTTTCGTACACTATAGCTCCATAGGGAACTCTGTCCCTTCGGATGAGGGAGATTTGCACGTCCAAGTCCTCAAATGCCATGACTCGGCGTGTGGGGTGGCTGCCTCATGGAGGGGCCACATATATGGGGCCTTCGGCGGGAGGGCCTAATGACTTGGGATTTGTGACGGCCAAGGCGACGGTGGGAGTATTTGATTTATTATTATTCAGGCATTTCACCCATGAGGGAGAATGGCCATAAACCTTGCACCCCATGCAGAAGGTTTGGCTAAAGTCTTTCCGCGCTGCCCCTGTGGAGGGCGCAGGCGATTTATTGGGTGGTTTTCTGGGAGAGAGGCCGCTCTTGCTCCGGCACCAGCCCGGAGGAATGCCCCCGTTTTCTGCAATAATGGCGTTAGGGCTTGCCTGAGTTCTATCTCCTGTGGGGAATTTGATCCTCCGAGGAGGACGGGGATTTATCTGGCCCCATGGATCCTTCTTCTTGAGGGTGGTGAGTTTCCCATGTTCATATCCGGCAACACTCAGTGAGTGTTGCTGGGGCTTTTTCCACTACATGAGTGGCGTAGGGCAGGAGGGGGCGAGCGCAGGAAATGCTCGAATTTAAATTTTCGAGTACCGGCGGGCGCCGCGGGCTCTTCGGACTCGAGCCATTTTGAGCACACCCGCTTCCGATTGTACGCCCAATCGGACCAAGTCTGGCCTGCTTTGGCTGCTCTCTCCAACGTCTCCTCCACTGCTCAGTATCCACGCCTCGTAATCGCCATGCATTTAAGCCCTGTAGTTTCCCCCCTATCTTTCTGCCGAAAGGGCAGTAACGAGGGCCTTTCCGCCCAGGAATTTAGTGAGTACAAGGAGAGTTGCACGGGGGGAGAGGTCGCAGCACCCAGGACTCGCTCGGCCCTTTCAAGCCATACTTCAGGCTCAGACCTGTCCATTTGGAGATAAACAGAGTAAGCTTGGCTGAGGGCACTCATTCCCGCCTGCAGGAGGTGGAGTGGCGCTCTGTCGTTCTAACATCTGAGCTCATGGGCCTGCTGTCGCCCGCCTCCTCCTGCCCTAGATCCTCTCATCTCTCTTGGGCAATTCTTTCTCTCTCTCTCATTCTTGACGTTCTTTCTCCCGTTCTGACATTCTAAGTCTTCTCGTCTCTCTTTGGGCAATTCTTTCTCCTTCTCCACACATTCTTTCTCCCTTCCTCTGCACATTCTTTCTCTTTTCTCCGCCTTCGTTGTTCTTTCTCCTGTCGTTTCTCTTGGGCAATTCTTTCTCTCTCTCTTGCCGTTTTTCTCCGCTTTGGCATCATCCACTCGCTCTTGAACCCAGTCTCTCAGAGCTTGCCCTGATAGGCCCATGCCCTTTCCAGCGGACATGTAGAATTTGAAGTCCTCGTTTTGTTGGGCTCTGGTATTAGCCATCTTGCAAAAATGGTTATATGGACTGAACTCTGTAACGAATCAAATACGTCTGAAAAAGACTCATTAAGGAATCTGAAACACTCCAATTGTTCAGACTGCAGGAAAATGGATCCATCTGAATAAGACAGTTGATCAGTAAGTCTGAGGAGACTTTGTTTAATATGTCTCGGAAGACGTAGCTGGATTTTATGTCACGCTCGGACTTGGCCGGCTGTAGTGGAATAAGAAAGTCGCCTAAACAATACAGAATAATCAGTCCCGTGAAGGGGCTTAGATGTGTGAAATACACTAATGTAATGTCTCAAAAGGACTTAATTTTGGCTTTCCCCAAGAGGAATTAGAAATTTTCGCCTTGTGCGATATAGAATTTTTTTGAGTCTCTAGACTTGGAATTTGGTTGAGGAACTCTCAATGCATGATGTAGAATTTTAGTAGGAGTCTCTTAGGACTTGGAATTTGGTTGAGGAATTCTCGCCACATGCAACGTAGAATTTGAGTAGGAGTCCCTTAGGACTTGGAATTTGGTTGAGGAATTCTCGCCACGTGCAACGTAGAATTTTAGTAGGAGTCTCTTAGGACTTGAATTTGGTTGAGGAATTCTCACCACGTGACGAGAATTAGGAGTCTCTAGATCTGAACGTTATTGAGAAATTCTGCCTTCGTGCCACGAATTTTATTTGGTTTGCCCGTAGGACTTGGAAATACGATTCGTCCCTTAGGACTTAGAAATTACTAACGGGAAAAACCCAAAGAAAAATGTTTGCTGAGAAATGAAAGAAAAAAAAGGTTACACACACGGGCATGGGCGGGGGACGGGGGGGGCGGTGGGGAAGGTCGTCTAACAATCACTGGAGTAATTTTTAGATTCTGTGTGAATGAACTCGTCTATTTATAGACCATCTGGGACTCTGGGGAATTTCCCAGTCATCTGAGAGGATAACAGTAAGATGACCTAGTAATTTTCCCTTAGAAGAGGAGTTCAAATTTCGCTTTCTTAACACCTAATTCGAGTTTTAACTAAACTGAGAGGAATTTCAGCACTGCAAGCTGATTTGTCTTGTCCCACGTGGGAATTTATTCGCTCAACACCCCTAACCCAAAATGCGAAGTAAAATTTATCACGAGGAATTTCTGCACTATTCTCTGGGGCCAAAAAATATGGCAAAGATTTTAATACAGGAATTTCAGTTAATTATTCCTCGGCAAAGAATGGTTAGCACTGGTTAATTCCAAACTACCTATCCTGGAAAGGCATGCATTAATGGATCTAATATCATATTCTCTTCTCTCAGTGAAGCATGTCCCTTTATTTCTAACTCCTAGAACAAATACGATTGTAAAATTATGGATAAACACATTACTTACGTGGAACTCTCTTGGTCTGTGCTCTTGATAACAGGTTCGGAATTTGTCTCGCACCCAGCTTAGCTTTGCTAATAGCTGATCTGGCAAGTTGCAAATGCAATAAAGCAACACTAGAGGGAACTGCAACTGCAAAACGAGATCCTGGCAAGGTCGCCATTTTTACATGTTTTCCTGGGTTTATGGTATTCTACAGGCCGGCAACGGTAACTTTATTTAATTTGTCTTGGAGTTCTGACTTGACGTAAAGGGAAATCGTAAAAAAAATAAGAAAAAGGGGAGAATTTAGGAGCTGAAGGCTCTACTTCATAAGGAAATGTTACGTAAACACTTGGGCTAAATTAAAGAATTATATTTACAAAAGCAAGCATTTGAAGGAAAATGGATAAGTAAATTGATAAAGGGCTTGCAACGCCTGAAGATCCTTCGGCTGGAGTCTTGAATAAAGGCGCAAGAATATGCCAAGATGAGTCCACTGCAACAGGTCCCTCTGCAAGAGAGATTTACACATTACACGCCAGTAAAGGAACAATACAACACCGAATATGACTCGAGTTTGCACTGAGGGCGCCAAAGACTCAAGGAATGAATGACCACTTTTACACTCGAACACTGGACATTGAAAATGGCACGGGATAAACTGGCACAAGGACAGAAGCGAAATGCTGGTAATTCGGGCTTTTCTTAAGGGCAACCCTCGTGACCGAAAAGTCTTTACCCACTTTACCTTAGGGGAAGCTGGTCTCTGACGAAATAAGGATGAGGGAAGATCACACGTATGGTGGTTCTCTCGAGGACGACTAGAGACTGGAGTCGGGAGTCAGGCACGGATGAAGGGTGAGCTCTCAGCAAAGTTACCGCTCGCCCGCATGGAGGACTGTCTCTCAAAGATTCTTACTTCATGTCTTATGCTCCACAACTAACTAACTAGCTAACTGATTATCTCTTTTAAGGCACTCAGCCAGGGGTAGGGGCCGTGTACAAGCATGATTCACTGGCCAGGTGGGCAGCGATTCCTGCAGTTTCCCACGGAGGTAAGACAATTCGTGCAGCTTTAACTTGCTTTAGAAAACCATTTAAGGATTAGCTGGGCTAATCTTCTTAAGGGAGTGGAATCAAATATCCTCCTGGCCCCTGTTATCTGTGTCATCTCAATATCTGTTCCAGGTAAAAAAAGGGACAGATCGAATGTTGATACTGACACATGTGTTCTCAATAAACAAAAGGGATAAATTAGTGGTGGTAATTGTGAGACTGCTGAGCTATTATAATAATATATGTATATATATATATATATACACGTATATATATATATATATATGTGTGTGTGTGTGTGTTTATTCATTCACACACACGATATATATATATATATATATATATATATATATATATATATATATATATATATATATATATATATATATATATATATATCTGTTTATAAAGAGCACGCAAATTATTGAAGTACATGGGCTGTAACATAATAGTTAACATTAGGTCAACTAGAATTAATAAATGCTTGAAAAAATGAGTGGATTGCAATATGTGACAATATAACAGAATAATTAATATTAGATCAACTAAAATAAAATGAGTATTTCCAGAAAACAGAGACTGGTGAACATATGACAAATATAATGAGCAATGGTTATAAATGGAGACGTAATTAAACATTTAAGATATCTCATTAGCACGTGTTAATAGGTAATTAGTCTTATGAAGTCAGATGATAATACTGAAAGCTGTTTTGACGAATGTCAATCAGAACAATTTAAATTACCAAGAAGGGGGAACATTAAATCAGATTTCGTTGTCAGAAAAACAAGGTCATTACGTCGTTGGATTTAGGTTTCACATGTGACAAAAAATTATAATTGAGACCTGAACCTTCATTATTAATTACCACTTTACCACCTTTGTGCTTAAGTGTGGTTACCTGAGTCAGGTGTGCTGATTTGGCTTGACAAGTGGGAACTCACTAGCATAGGTCAACAGGGACTTGACATGATATTGTTTTGTTGAGGGAATTTTTAATTTTCTTTTTTTTCTTTACTTATATTTCTTCATGTTATCTGTATATTCAGTGTTTTATTGATCGTATGGAAAGGTTGTGGTGATGTGAATATTCCCGAGGAAAGAAAGTTTGATGATGGGAAATTCTAGAAATATAATACATACATACATACATACATATATATACAGTATATATATAGAGAGAGAGTATATATATATATATATATATATATATATATATATATATATATATATATATATATATATATATATATATATATATATATATACATATACAGTATACATTATAGGGTACACAATCTATATAACCACTTTACAAGTGTTTATATGTCAGAAAATTTTGATGTTTTGCTTTGTAGATTTGTCATTGGCCATTGTGAAGATGTGATTTTAAAATGTCTTTTTTCTTACAGATAAATTGTATATCATGTAATCTTACAATGCTTTGGTATGTTTTTTCCCTTTGTTTAATATATGGAGTTGCATACAGCCTGTTGCGGAGAGAGAGGGTAAGATCTTATTGCTTCCATATTTACACAGGTGTCCAATAACTCGCACTTAGGCAAAAAGACCCCTCTTATATTATTGTAATGAGCTGTCAGCCAATTGGCGAGTTCTCTATTATACATTCATCATGTATGTCTAACCCATATTTATTAGCTGTGTCTGTGCGTAGTCTTTTTGTAATC
>NC_089784.1:47111213-47151213 GCF_040412425.1 Macrobrachium rosenbergii
GTAGAAGCAATTGTTTGTGGCATAGCAAAAGACACTTTGACACGGATGTTTCCAGAGATTACACAGAGTATAGAACGCTCTTTGGGATTCAACCTTTTGTCGCTTTAAAAGTTTATATGTATCGTCTTTTATTTATTCTTCACCTGCCTACTTTGAGGTGTAATATTTTGTTCTTATAATTGCATCTCTTTCTTCTCCTAATAAGAACATTTGTAGAATTTTCAAATGAATGATAGTAATTAGTAAATCGAATAACATCTCCGTTTACTTTCCCTCTTTTGTCCTGTCTTCTGTATTTTCTTTGAGCTTTCTCTTTTATTTTTAAGGGACGAAATTAATTATCTTAAACCTACCGACTGTGTTATCTGTTTCGCATTATATTCCCTATTAGCTTCCTCGACATTTTCCGTGTCGTTTTGCTCCACTTTCGCCCTCGAGGCGTCCTCTTCTTTTCGGGTAAAAGCATCGACTGAAAAGCGACCGAGATTCTGTGCCATTTTTACTACTATTTATTTTGCGTTTTCCGGACAGAAAGTTATGGGGAGGAGGACTGTCTCTTTTCATTCTCTCTGGCTCGTTGACAGTTGTAAACTTTGCTCTTCAATGAAATATCAATGTTTCGCTCAAAGAGTAACGTTGCCCCCTCTGTCTCTCTCTCTTTCTCTCCCTTAACGGAGTTAGTTCTATTATTTGGCTAGGAGCAAGAAAGGGTGTGATCTGTCCGATTGTAAGTATACAAACATATTACCTCTTTCCATAGCCACTTTTAACCGCCGCACCTTCAACTTGCAACAGTCACACCTCTGACGAATATGTTATGGAGGTGGGTAAGGGTAAATCTCATCATTTTTACCCGAATTCATGCCCATACATTCCCCATAGTCAGCGCCCCTAATATTTTTGCAAATGAAATATTACTCTGTCTCTCATCAAATGGCCCATTTGATATTTATGTATACACTTGTAAAAATATACAGTGTGTATATTCTTAGTAAAAGATTGTCATTCATGCCCTTCTGATAATCATAATGCATTATCAACTTACTTCTTTGATGATAAAATTATGCATAAATCTCTTAGATGCGCATAACAAATAATGTAATAAATTTTCAGAGACATAGAAAGATTTACTGCTGGTACTGATGTTATTGTATTACCTCTTCCTTTCCGATGCGCGCGCAGACCACCATCTACATACATTATGAATCACAAAGACAAGAAGCACATTGACGTTATGCAACAATGTAAGTTTTTTTCTTTTTTAACTCATTGTTCTACAGTTTATCTCGTGTTACGTATACACACACACAATACCTTTTACACCCATATCTAATTGCGCCCGAACATGTGTGTTTGTGTGTCTGTATGCGTACGAATGTATGTTTTGAGCCGATTTTTTCATTACGACCGTTTTCTTTAAAAGGACTTTCTAATTACGTCCGTATATAGTTCCCTAAAATTGTGCACACAAATAAAGTGGCATTTGCTTAAACTTGAATTAGATGTTTCTCAAAAGTAAGATGTGAGTCAAAAGTTACACCTAGAATTGGTAAAGCTTCAGACTCATAAAACGATGTCCCAGCCACCTGAAGGGGAGGATGAGGGGGATAATCTGTACGAGATCTGCTAATCAAGAGTGTTTTCGTTTTACTGGAGTTCATCCCCATACTCCACCGACTACACCATTCACTAATCCACTCCATGTCCTGATTGTGACTAAGGGCATTTTCATTTCTCATAAGTGGAGACTAATATATTCACAAGTGTTGCACCATCGGCATGATGAACAATCTTTTTTTCCAGGCTAACAACCATACCACCTGTATACAGTGGACCAAAAGCACTACCCTGTGGAACTCCAGACACAATAAGCCTGGTTCGCTAAAGATCCCATCAACAGCAACTCTCTGCTGCCTACCTATAACGAAGTCTTGAAGTAAACCTAAAACATATCCGCCAAGTCCAGGATTCTGAAGTTTGTAAATAAGTGCCTTGTGACTTACTAAATCGGAAGCAGCACTAAAATCTATTTGAATAACTCTAAACTTAAGATTCTCATCAAGGTTCTCTAGCAGATGGCATGCCAAATACAAAAAAGCATCGAAAGGTATGTAACTGCTTCCTATATGCACATTTACTACTAGGAAACAATCCTTTAGATTCCATATATTTTTATAGAAGTTTAAAAATAAGTTCTTCTGCAACTTTGGAAGCACAGGAAGAATGGAAATTGGCCTGCTGTTACTGCTTCCTGCAGATATACCATTCTTTGGAACAGACACTCTATTGTTGAGCTTGCGCCCATCCGCAAAAGGTACAATGTTGACCTAAAAATTTTTAAAATATACTAATCTTGGGAGACAGCACACTAAAAATCTTTAAAAAAAAGGGAAGAGACCATCAGGATCTTCTCCACCGCAGCTATCAAGTTTATCCAGAATTTTCTTAACATCCCTAGAATAAAAGGCAAATTTTGTAATAGGCCCAGGATGACATGTATCAGGGAGAGGACATCCTCAGCTGATTGCTTAGCTTCAAAATCTCGATGAAGCATTTCAGCCTTTTCTTTTGGGCCAGTAACCAATCTACCATCATCTGTTAGTAGTGGTGGAATGGTAGATGGGCCTGATCCCAAGGTAGATGATGAAAATTTGGTCCACCAGAGATGAGGACGAGTATTTTCATGTGAACGATTTCGTCTCCATGTACTGAATTTGGTCTGTTTGTCATGGTAGGCTCTTTTACAAGTATCATCATACCATGGCTGGTCATTTGTCCTGCACTTGAACTTTATAGGGATATACCCTACTAAAATAGCCATCAGCATTTCATTTAACTTCTTTTTGAGATGTGGAGCTGACCTAGAATCTAAAATATTAAGTGCTCGACATGCTTCAACAACGCGATCTCGGATGGCTCTAGGCTTCAGGTAGACATTTTTTTCAGTGGTGGATTACGAATATACTGATTGACAGATATGTCCATCTTAATGGCTATATACACGCAGACTTTGGACTTAACAATAGCTGGGGCATCTGTGAATATGCGGTCTAATCTGTTAATAGAAATATGCGTGGGTTCCTCAATTAGCTGGACAAAATCGGAGGATACACAGAACTTAAGAGCAGACCGGATATGTTAATCTGTCGAATTTGAATTAAGCCACTCACCGTGTTTTGTATTGCAGTCTCCACAAGTAAAGAATGAAGCTTCTGAATCCTGTGGCTGAGCCATACTATCTGCTCCAAGAGACAGTCATATACAGAATCGTCGATATTTAGATTGCAGTAAACAGCAAATACGTATACATAGTAGATCTAACTGAAAATTTCAAAACAAAGAATCTCATGGCAACTACACTATAAGTTTTTCTGACGATATATACGTAGGTCGTCCGGCCTTAGTGTATACAGCCATATTTGCACATGTGTGATGTTACAGTGATAATTAAATTAGTACCATCAAACCCTGGAATTAAAATCTCAGTCTTTGACTTGTTACTAATTACAAGTGTCTCAGATAAAAACATCAAATTGTAGTTATGGCACAACTCTGGAGATTAAAAAAAAAAAAAAATGACCATAAGCCCAAAACATTTGAGTAAAGTACTCTGCAATTTTTCTTACAGTAATGAGAAGCAGGCCCAGGCTTCAGCTTAATGTCTCCCCAAAGAATTAAAATAAATAACATAAAATTAGTAGCAAACCAAATAAATAGACTCATAACAACACCGACATAATAAAAATCAACAGGACAATAAACAATGATAATGCAGTCAACAACAGCATTTATATTATTTGCAAAAATTTCATTCAAAGTATAAAGAAACCTAACCATATGCCATTGAAAAAAAAAAAAAAAACACTGGAAACAACTGGTCGATAAGGTGGAGCGGGCACACCTTATAAGGCATAAGAAACCCATCAGGTTTACCACAACAACGGGGGGAGGACAGTCTTGACAATCAAAACTCATATGAACGCTGCATACATTCTTTCTTTTTATACCCATAATAATTTAATAATCCTTATATAAATATTATGTAGAAATATGTTCATTAGTTACATGCCCTTTTCATAGGCTGATGATGAAGACGGAAATATTCCAGGAGACTTTGCTGATGATAAAAATGTTTCGGGTTTTAACACTGGTATTCTTATTCCTATAAAGGATTGAACGTTCCAAATACAGTTGTTAGAATCAAAGCCAGGTATGTCATTTGATTGATTTGATTAACTGCAGAGCAGTTTTTGTATGTGATTATCACCACAATCGCTCCAAAGAAGCCGTTCAACTATTTGCACACTTTACTTAAAACTAAGATCTCATTATAATATTGTGTTTTAATATCCATTAAGATTAATACCTGTGAATTTTCTCCTATTAAAAGCAATAAACAAGGGCAAAACGGAATAATCATATTGTAAAAATTAAACAGCAACTGATTTTAGCTATCCATCTACCTAGCATTTTTTCGAATCAAAACTGGAAAAGCGTATGAGAAAATAAAGATAAATAATACATTCCCATACTCTGTGGCAATATTATCTTAATTCACAATCCCCGAGCTAATGCCATTGTGATTTAAGGTTAAATTTGTGTTGTGCATTATTTCTGCACTTAGGAATTTATTCTGTATTTCTCTTCTTTTCATAGTCGTTTGTGAACAAACGACATTAACATTTCATGTCAGACTTCTCATTTGACATGGCAAAGCTCCTAAAGTCTTTATGAAGAGGAAGACAGACCCACAAGACCTCTTCATTTCTAGTGTTCATTCTCTTTCTGCACTGGAATGTCATACATGCAAGAATTTAACATAGTCTTCCCATTGCGCAAAACTCCTTTCAAAGAATATATGAAAGACGGCAAATAAATACATATCTATGCCCCATGAATAACAATCAATCTTCATTAAAAAAAAACTTAGGTGTAAAGAAAAATGGAAGCTTTTGTAGTATTCTATACTAGGGACTTTGCACACAACAGCAGTATCATTTTGATTAAAGCATGAAAATTTCTAACCACTAACAAGCTACAAGGAGCGTGTGGAAACATCTGTGTGTAGCCATGTTAGTTATTTCTAAAGTCAAAGAAAATTTTTTATAGAAAATGCATAATTAATAACATCTGCGCAAAACATATTTACATATCTTTTCCCAAACATGCAGATATCTCATAAATGTTCATGCACCTACTCTATCATTATTTATGATAGTAATGAATCCATTTACACGTAAAGCATTAGATATATCTTAAAAAAAAAAAACTTAATGTAATCCAATTTGCAAATGAGCAACTTTCAAAACCATCGCCATGCTGAGGCAAGGCTCGTTGTTGTCTTAAGATAGGAAAAAAAGCATCCAAAGGTCGAAGAATTGTTTAAATATACCAATGATATAAAAAATCCCTCCACGATGCCGGTGTCATGGTTCCGGTTGAATATTTAAAAACAATACATAATATCATTTAGGTCACAAAAGCGTTTGATGTTCAATTAAAATATTCATGGACTAAGTTAAAAAGAAATCGAGCATCAGAAAAAAATAACAATTGTAATGCATAAACAGTATGTAGTAGATGAAATAAATTCAAAAGGCCAAAATTAAATTTATATTAAAAAAAGATGTTACTGGGGTGAATAACAGCTCGTTGTTTTCCTGGTGCACCCCAAATATTTTTCCACTTAGCGATATATATACATATAAAAATGGATGTATGTATGTATGTATGTGTGTGTGTGTGTATGTTCCAGCATAGCTCTGAAATGCATTGAGCAATTTCAACCAAACTTGGTATACATATGACTTACACTCTGGAAAAGAATACTGGCACCAAAGGGGGTGGCATGTTAAAATAACTGAAAAAGACAGATCTTGTGTCTAATCCATAGTTTTCGAGATTGCTGAGATGAATGATAACACTCCCAATGCCCTTAAGTCCAAGTTCAGCCCGGATAGGAATGGGGTGTGAGAAAGGGTGAAATATAGAATGTCAAAAATGCTGGGCAATGTAACTGAAGCAACTATCTTAACAGGAAAGGTAGAGAGTGAGGGATAGTAGAAGGGGTGTTAAGGAGTAGAAAGAGGGAGAGCATGAAACAGAGAGAGAGAGAGAGAGAGAGAGAGAGAGAGAGAGAGAGAGAGAGAGAGAGAGAGAGAGAGAGAGAGGGAGTTTATCGGTTCTCATTCAAAGCCTCTGGGGTGCTATTGATTAGCTAATTATATATATATATATATATATATATATATATATATATATATATATATATATATATATATATATATATATATATATATATATATATATATATATATATATATTGATTGCTAAAGTTTGATCTAGCATCGAACTCCGAAAAGAATTTCAACTGTCATCATCAGTGATAACATTTCTAACGTATTTCAGTTCGTTTTGTCTCACTAAAGTCATGTTTATATCAACACACTGCATCTCCCGTTTAAAAGAAAATTATTGCGCTAACTGGAAAGTACTTTTGAAGCACAGAGATTATTCAAAAGTTTTACAGGTAAGAAAGGAAACTTACAGCCAACAATGATTCTGGGTCAGTTGCATCTATCCCATGTGGCCACTGACGATAAAGTTGCCAGAGCTCTCCTAGCGAACCGATTTTAAATGACATTGCCATCTTTTAAACAGTTTCCTGCTAGGCTACCTAATCGGGAAAATACAGGCAGCTACAATGCGGCAAGATCACGGTCACCAACGGTATACACTGAGCGCAAATTGCTCAGGATTTAATTTTCTCAATATTATAGTAGTGGATGTGGCTGCTGTAGATGTGTAACGATTGGCTGATTTTTAAGAAGGTTACCATTCTTATTTTAAGGACGAACGAAACGGTGTTGACATCTTCACGGTGCTCCCACATGGAAGAACCGACCAAGAACAATAGCAAAGCAGGAAAGGGGACGGAGGTTTCATTAGAATTTATGATACAAAAGCTGTACATGAATCCAAGTCTGGATGCATCGCTCAGTTGGTAAGATGCGCTCCTTTTCCAAATCCTGCTCTTAATTGATTAATAGCAAACTGTGGCTTCAATACTAAAACGGCTCAGAAATCAACTTATGCTGGATCAAAAACTTCAGCGGATTTCTAAGGACCGACCGGGACCTAACAAAGCACAAGGTGCTCACCCCTCACCGACAAGAGCGAAAAAAAACAAGAAACAAGTGAAAACATGCGCCGAAATTTATTCGGCGCAATCGAGTTTCCTGTACAGCATATAATACTGTATGAAACTGTAAGCCACGCCCCATGAAGCTCTCAGCCAGGGCCGATGAAACTTTCAGCCACGGCCCCTGAAACTCTCAGCCGGGGCCCATGAAACTTTCAGCCACGGCCCATGAAACTCTCAGCCTGGGCCCACGAAACTTTCAGCCACGGCCCGGTGGTGGTCTGTGTTGTTGGAAACTACAGCTGTGCCAGACACAGGATCATGGCTAACTTTAACCTTAAATAAAATAATAACTGCTGAGGCTAGATGGCTGCAATTTGATATGTTTAATGAGTGGAGGGTGGATGATATACAATATATATTTGTGTGCTTCTTTGTTCGAAAAATTATTCCCGTTATATAATCCATGTGAGCAATAGAGCCAAATAGTTAAGTCATCTTATTTAGATTTCGATATTGCCGTGTTATACACTTTTACATGTATGCAAGGAAGATATTCGTGATTTGATATTGATCTTTTTAATTCACCGGTGACAGAGGATTTTAATATTAAAAGTATAATCTTGTTTATGAACTTTACTCTAGGCAATGTTTTATTAGATTCATCCTGCTGTCTACTCCAAAAATGTTAATGTAACAAACTTTAAATTTCCCCATTTTACAGTGACATCTTAAAAGCCCATGTATGAAGAAAATGATCTACTTTAGAGACATCACAACAGCTTAGAAGAAAAACTTCGGCTTTTTGGCGCGAAAACTTTTCCTAACCCGACACCACTTAGTCACCTCACACATCTAACTTATTTAGCAATAAACCGAAAGCCGTGGCTTTAAGATCATGCTTCATATGAGATTAAAGTAAAACCCCAAAAAGAGGCTTCAGATTATACACACACACACACACACACACACACACACACACACACACACACACACACACACACACACATATATATATATATATATATATATATATATATATATCGTATATATATATATATATCATATATATGCATTTCGTTTTGAAAGTTTGACTCACATCAGATAAACCAACCGTCATCATCAATTGATATGCTAACGGTTCTGCCCACTTTCAGGCCACTAAAGTCCTGAAGTGAGTCAGAAATTTATTTTTTGTTCCACACGTGATTGTGTGTTCTTATATATATATATATATATATTCATTTTTATTATATTATATATATATAAATAAAAAAATAAAAATTAAATATATATATATATATATATATAAATATATCTAATATATATATATTATATATATATATATTTTAAATATATATATATATATAATATAAAATATACAGGCATACAATGCGGCAAGATCACGTCACCAACGGTATATATATATATATATATATAATATATATATGGATATATACATATATATATATATATAATATATATATGATTTATACAGCGATTTGCCAAGCCACCTTAAGGACTGTAAAATATACAAAATTTACAAATTAAAACCAGACTCAGTAAAAGCAACAGTTATAAAAGTAAAATGACAAAAAATCTTAGTTTAAATTATAAAGAAAAATAAAAATAAAAAGTGAAGAATGTTTAAATCAGTATCTGTCTCTGTTGGAGACTAAAACTGAGTGGCGTTCACCCGTTCGGATGGGAGGACGTCAGCTATGCTATAAACAAAACTGTGGAAGAGGTCTGACCATTTACTGGGGGCACAAGCTGCTTCATTGTTAACGATTCCAAAGCACGGAGAGAATAATCATTCGGTGCTTGGGCAACGATGTGGAAATCTGTATAGGGAAATTAGGTTTTACATTTATTGCAGTGTTCTCGTATGCTAGAAAATCCTTTGGTTTTCAAAGTACACCCCGTACGGTGACTGATTCCGAGATGAGAATCAATTCTGACTTTGAGCAATCTCTTGGTGGCTCCAGTGTATTTTCCAGTTTCACATTTCGGGCAAGTAAAGCAATAAGCCACCAAAGATCGCTTCAAAGCCGGAAGTTTATCTTTGTGTGAAAACAAAGAACAGAGAGTTTTAGGATTTTTAGTTATTAATTTGAGATTCACAGCCGGAAAAGTATTCTGAATTACTTTTTTGTATTTGTACCTTAAATGCATTGGAATGAATAAAGGATATAGGTACAATATATAGGTTGACGTGGCTAGAATTTATTATTTAAGAACTGATTCACATATTTAAAGAATAAGGATGGAGGATACTAATTGTAAAAAAAAAAACTGAAATAAAAATTGAATTTCGCTGTGGAAATTATGTGGAGGTTATAAGCACAATGTAACAGCATGGAACTACTATTTAATTTAAATGTTAAGGAACTACTACTATAGAAGTTTGTACCTTGACCCGTGTACGTCTTTTTTTTTTTTATAAAATCGCTCGTATTAAAACCATTTTCTGTCCTAGCAATTAATATATCTAAAAGCACGTGGGTTGTCATCTTAATGCCCAACTGAGAAAAATGATCTTATTTAGGGTGTAGGCCATTAATATATTCTAAAATAGCTTCGGCTTTATCGGGATCTAAATAGAGCAATAGTGTCATCCACAAATCGCTTATAAAAAAGAGAGGACGATAAACAAATTTCCATCCAGCTTAAATAAGTAGAGCAATAAAAGCATTAGATTATAACGGGGTAAGTGGAGACCCATCGAAACATCATCAACGTGTTTAAATACTTTGTTGATAAAAATGAAGTGAGCGTCCTACACTGCAATTTGGTATAAGTTTCTTAAAGGAACCCTTGACTCAACCATGATATAAAATATTTTCATCATAAAAGATTTTATCTTAAGATAACATCAACCGTGGCCTGCAACGGTATAGTAAAAAGAGATGTGACATCCAAATATATATAAATAAGTCAACATCCTGTGGCAAAATATCAGGTACAAGGTTAGTCGAATTGAGTAAAACATTTTCATTATCTGCAAGTGGTTGTAGCATTGGTACCAAGTATCTTGCTATCTGGTAATTAGAGTTATTGTATGCCGCCAAAATTGGTCGCAGAGGAACACCGTCTTCAAGAATTTTTGGTAGTCCATAAAACACCACAAAATGAACCCGAACAATAAATTCTTGGTAAATGCTTTTAAAAAGTTACTATGTTTTGATCAGTTTGAAACTGTTGAGACAAGGTATTGATTTTATCCTCCACCTTAAATATAGACAGGTATGTTGGAACATCTATTTCAAATAAACTTCCTGGGGTCTTTTAGAAAGCATCCTTTTTTCTGTATACAGTCATTTTATTTAAATCGCTTTGCCTCTTCCTTTATCCGGTCTGGTTATAACAATGTCTAGGTTATTGGATAAGGATTTTAGTAGCATCTTTACGAAAGAAGGGAAACCAGTTGTTTGATAATTTAATTTTTTGTGAGCAATCTCTTGGCCAGCTCCAGTCTCTCTGTAAACACATTTAAGTAACCTGGGCGTTGTAACGACCGAAGCCGCCAAAAGAATTTCTTTGTGGTAAAACTTGGTTTAAAATTTGGCAAACAAAAAGCCAAGCCCAAATTTCCTTCAAGAGGAAAAATATTTAATTCTCTTCGATAAAACACAATCAGAATAATTAAAAACAGTGGTTTTGAAATTTAGGAATTTTGGACATTTGCAGAATAAGAGTTAACAATTTTGGTATTTATGTAAATAAAGAAAATCGATAAATGATACAGTGTTTTTTATTACATCGTACAGAGAACTTGATGGAGCCGTCTGTTTAACAATAGAAAGAAAAACGATATTTGGTTTTGGAGTCTTTAATTCATCTTTCGGCAATTAGTCTCGAATTTAGATAAGAGTTTCTTCGTTTGTCTAGACAATTAAGTATGAAACAAGCCTTGAATGAATAAATAAACATTAATACTGTGAAAGAATGTAGATATAGTGATCATAATATGAAAAGACAGTCTAAAATTAGGGATTAGCGGAAACACGTGGCGTCCCCGTGAAGGTAATTGACAGGAAACCGCAAATAAACTGGAAATTTGAAAAACTTACATTTTGATATAAGCCACAGTTCGCTATTAATTAATTAAGAGCAGGATTTGGAAAAGGGGCGAATCGTACCAACTGAGCGATGCATCCAGACTTGGATTCATTTACTGCTTTTATATCATAAATTCTAATGAAACCTCCGTCCTCTTTCCTGTCTTGCTATTGTTCCTGGTCGGGCTTCCATGTGGGAATACCGCGAAGATGTCAGCCCCGTTTCGTTCTTCCATAAAATAAGAATGGTAACCTTCTTAAAAATCAGCCAATCGTTACACATCTACAGCAGCCACATCCACTACTATAATACGAAGGAAATTAAATCCTGAGCAATTTGCGCTCAGTGTATACCGTTGGTGACCGTGATCTTGCCGCATTGTAGCTGCCTGTATTTTCCCGATTAGGTAGCCTAGCAGGAAACTGTTTAAAAGATGGCAATGTTATTTAAAATCGGTTCGCTAGGAGAGCTCTGGCAACTTTATCGTCAGTGGCCACATGGGATAGATGCAACTGACCCAGAATCATTGTTGGCTGTAAGTTTCCTTTCTTACCTGTAAAACTTTTGAATAATCTCTGTGCTTCAAAAGTACTTTCCAGTTAGCGCAATAATTTTCTTTTAAACGGGAGATGCAGTGTGTTGATATAAACATGACTTTAGTGAGACTGAAAACGAACTGAAATACGTTAGAAATGTTATCACTGATGATGACGGTTGAAATTCTTTTCGGAGTTCGATGCTAGATCAAACCATCAGCACAAAAGCAGCATTACTTTCGACTTTCGCCTTTTCTACGACTCGTAAGTGAGTAGGGGCCATATTGGATGCCTTCCTGTTCAATTTGTGACGTCCTGTTCGAAAGTGTGAGCAAAGAAAATAAGTAAAAATATGCGCCGAAGTTTCTTATGCGCAATCAAGTTTACGTACAGCGTATAATGCTGTATTTGTTATTCCAAATTCAACAGGCATTTGCGCCAACCTCCTTGATCTTCGAACTTGCAATGTTGCGCCTGCCTGCGCTGCAATAACATAACAACACCCGAACCAGCACTTCCGCGATGGGCTGTTATCTTCTCGCCCGGCCCCCATCTTTTTTTTTTTTTTTAACTATTCAGAAGAAAACTGCCCTTTCACTTTGCATTTTAACGTTAGCACTGATGAGGAACACCGATCAAGTGTTCGAAAGTCTTAGTAATGTGTTTTTAGTATACAATTGTGGATTTTTATTACACAGATTGTTTTTTACGAAATTGCGAATCTCTTTGCATTATTATCATTACTACGCATATTTCAACTGTCAGCCTTTCATTCTATCAATGTCATCTGCGCCAGATCTGTTTACAGATCTCTCGTTGATACCCAACGTCCACTCACAAATTCCGACGAAATTCTCGGTCCCAAACTTTGGGAGGTTTGTCTTCCTCTCTTTGCCAATCGATTGGCCTTGTTTTCCATCTGGCTGCAATGTAAAACTGTAAAGATGAATAACTGATGAATAACTAACTGGCAGGATTACGGATTATATTTAATAATCAGTGTTTTGATATTCTCCTAAATAAGTGTCTTTGGGATTTGTGTTACGTCAGTATTTGAGGGTTGGTTCGGATTTCTGTTTTAGTGACTCTCTTGTAACATTTTGCAGTATGGATGTATTTAAAAGTTTGATTGGCTTTACGAGTTGTGTATGTATGTATGTATGTATGTATGTATGTATGTATGTATGTATGTATGTATGTATGTATGTATGTATGTATGTATGTATGTAATATTAATTTATTGATACATGGAAGAATTCTGGCTGTACATATTCCTGTCGAAAGCAGATTCTGTCCTTAGAATCTAAATCAGCTTTTAGTCTGCACCATGGTGACTGATTGGTAAGTTTGAAATGGGTGAGTTTTTTTTATACTCATGAATATTAGGCTACAAATATCCCATTAATATAGCACCATTTGACCTTGTTATTTTGACGTTCCTATATTGTTCATTATGATAACCCTCTAAGAACGTATTCATGAAATAAAATGATTGCATGTCATTTTCATATCCTTATTTTTTAGGTTAATGAAATGGGTACAAATATAGTCATTGTTTATAGTCTTGATTCAGTTTTATACATATGAAATTAAAACCGTAATGATAGTGTGATTATAGGGAGTTATCGTGTGTTTAAAGGCTAAATATTTCCTTTCATTTTGAGTTCATTTTCATTCTTATATATTAAAAAACTATCAATGGCAATTTTTCATTCACTGTATGGTGATTTTGTAACATAATGATGAATTAATGAACCCGTACTTTAATTATGTCTTCAATTCTATGTATACTCGAAGGCGGTCCTTTCTCCACAGAACAATTTAGAGGATTTTTTTACCATAAGCAAGTCGTTGACGCCATCTATTGGCCACCTAAGAAAATCAGCGAAAGTGGACAACTGCATTTTCAGAGATGGTTGAGGAACCTAGTTAGATTATTAATACTCCCATCTTTTCCTCATGATCGAAAATGATGAGTGTATTGGGATATCTAAGTTTAACTTCAATTGGAAATGAGTATTTCATGCAAAGAAAAAATTACCAATAATTCGACGCAAGGGAAGACGATAACAATCAACTTCTCTCCAGTCCTCCCTCACAGTGAAAGTGCCACCGCCCTTCATAGATGATATGAAGATCCAGGCATACCAACAAAATGAAATGCAACATCGTATTTTGGAGAAGAACACTGCAGTTCTGAACATAAAATGATCAAATAAGAAGTTATTTATCGAATTCAAGTTTCTGAACTTACTAAAGACTACATGAAATGACAAATTACATTTAATTCATCTGCTTTAAAAGCTATATAATAGATTGGCAGTTCCGACAACACTTCTGTTAATGTTCGTTGGCATGATGGTCTTGACATGTTTTCCGTCGATAAAATCTTACCAAAGCATCGGACACGGATTGTATTTTGGAAATAGCTATTGGAAGCTACACCATAATTGGCAAAATACATTCAGTGTTGTCTAATGTGGATAATCAAGGCACTTATTAAAGCAAATCAAAGAAATTTAAAGGGAAACTTAGCTAAATCTATCAGACACTTAGACACAGGCCAGTGAATGTCATTACTGAAAGCCCTCCCACTCATTGATGCTATAGCATGACGTACTTTACTAGACACCCCGCCCATATGCTTAATGAATGAAGACTCAGGCGTTGGTAGTAGTAGTAGTAGAAGTATATCGATTTTTCACATTGTTTCACGCACACTCAAACACCCACCCTATGTAATCTCTCTCTCTCTCTCTCTCTCTCTCTCTCTCTCTCTCTCTCTCTCTCTCTCTCTCATCTTTTCGATGATTCATGTCTCTAAGTAGAGTACAATAAGGGAATGTGCATCAAATGAGAATATTAATTGTGTAATACAGTTCCATGGCGCAATTCACGTTTCCTTCAGCTTGAATTATGCACCAAGCCTTACAGTGACACTCTCTGTGAAAACAACCATTGTTACCCTGGAGTTTCTGTTGCTTCTTATTGTCTTTTCAAAAGTTCCAGTTCACACGTGGGCACCTGCTTAGTCCTGCTCAATGAATGTGACATAACCCAATTATGCATGATCAACCCTATAATTGATCCACAGTGCTTGGTATAGCACGCTACTCGCCCTTAATTATTTTATTTTTGTGGCTGTCAGTTTTGTTGTTTCTATACGCTTGATTCATTAACTTGAAACAGACACTCATGTTTGTTGTAGGGCTGATGAGTGGTTATCAGTGAGTCTATGTATTCCTGGTTTTATCTATCTATTTATTTTTTTATGGATTTTGAGTTACTAATATTTTTCAGTTTTTTGATGCAAATATTTTGATATATATGATTTCATTTATATAACGTCATATATATATATATTATATATCCATATATATATTATATATATATATAT
Source organism: Macrobrachium rosenbergii (assembly GCF_040412425.1). Lineage (NCBI taxonomy): Eukaryota > Metazoa > Arthropoda > Malacostraca > Decapoda > Palaemonidae > Macrobrachium > Macrobrachium rosenbergii. Next base: position 47,126,350 of record NC_089784.1, read on the forward strand.
ATATATATATATATATATATATATTCATATAAATTTTTAATATATATATATATATATATATATAATTATATATATATATATATATATATATATATATAATATAATATATATATATATATATAATTATATATATATATATGATTATTAATTGAATAATGTAATTCTAAATAACCAAAATGCCTCTTAACTTCTAGATGGTGAGGATGGGTCTATTCCAGCTCTAATGAATATATCTGAAAACGACAGAATGTGTATGCATGAGAGGTAATAGACTTTTATCCTTCTCGTGGTCAGATCGGCAACGCGACCTCCTTGTGATTATGGTAACATGGGTTCGTTTCCCGCGACAGGCTATCAATGTCTCTTCAATTTCTTGCGTTAGGATCTTTCAGCTTTGTAGTTACAAGCATATCCAAAAAAGCGCGAAGAATTCGAGAAGTTAAGAGGGCATTGTGGCTATTAGAATTACATGTGTCTGGTAAAAGTGACCAGTAGATTCTACATATACATTTCAGCCTAAAAAGCAATAAAAACGATTGCCCACTTGGCTACGATGGTGAGGATGTGTCTATTCCAGCTCTAATAAATATTTCTGAACACGACAAGTATATGTATTTACGAGAGGTAATAGACTTTCATCCTTCGCGTGGCCAGGTCGGCAACGCGACCTCCTTGTGATTATGGTAACGCGTGGGTTCGTCTGTAGTCTATAATTACATGTAGTTTGTAATATGCAACTTATTTGAATTTTTAAAATCAATTATCATACTGAAATTCGGTCCGCGCCTTTGAATTATTATATAAAATCAATTAGATGACGTTAACAGGCCACATATAACAAACAAGCATTTACTGACATTAAGTGAAGCACTCCCATCATGTGATATCCATCCCTTAGAAAAGTAACAGAGTATAATTCTTTTTCTATATTAGCCATCGCGTTCTGGAACAGAATGGGGCTAATATAATTGATGATTTATATACCATCAAAAAAAACCATATAATAGTATTTAATTATATATATTATAGTTGCTTTGTTTTTATAGATAGATATATATATATCTATATATAACTAACTTAAGATTTGTACTTGTATTCCTCTCTTTGATCTTTACTATTTATAGGTTATACGGTACCGTTCAATTTTAATTCTTGTAGTTAGTTATGATGTTTAATTTACATTTCATGTTTAATGAGTGTTTTTCTTTCATTGTATTTATTTGTTATTTTAGATGCAGATGATGGGGTGTGTTAGAAATAAAACTAGTTATATAAGAATGTTTCCTCAAGTACTGTCTAAAAATTAGTATTCAAATTAAAATGAATGATTGAATTTAGTAGAGATTAATTATATATCATTTGTTAACTATATATTTTATATATATATATATATATATATATCTATAACATTTATATATATATATATATATATATATATATATATATATATATATATATATATATATATATATATATATTTCAGAAAATATGGCTGCTACAAGTTTTAAAGGACACATATATGCATTTCATAGCTTCAATGCTTTAAGATGTGATGAAAAAAATTTATGGAGTCAGATGGAACTAGGTCGAGAGACTCGTAAAATCTTTGTGTTCAACAAATAGTTTGATTCCTCAGCAATATTGCCAGTCAGGTGATCTTCCAAAGTGTTATGTATATTCGTGAGTACGTGCGTTAATTTGATCTAGATTACGCCAAAATCTGCCCTAAAAGTGAGTTTGATCGTTCATTAACGTGATAGAACTGCAGTTGTGACGTCTTTGGAGAGGATCAGGCTTTGAAATCAGCAGATAAGGTAGAGTTTGAAATCTCTGTTTTTATGGGAGAAAATTGAACTTGTGATTTTTTACCATGATTTTCTAATCATTATGAACTTTTGAACTGGTGTGGGAGATTTAATATGAATATTCATACCTCTTTATATTATTATTTTGTCATGTTACGTTTGCCATATCTTGGCTATGCATTTTACACTTTCCATTATTGTGTTTTGCATTTCATATATTTTTGTTTTCTATCATGTTTGATTCTTCCGACAGATGTCTGTGGACAGATGTCAGTGGACAGTGTGGACTGGTTCAGAATAACATGTGGTAGACTGTTTTTGACATGACTAATTATTGATTTGGGGTATGTGTGAGTTTGGATATTTTCAGGCTATTAGCCATAGTGAGACTTCTTTAATCAAAGTGTTTTACAGTTCAGAGTTTAGTTATCTAACTCGATAATTCATTTATTATGCATTTTAATCTTTGCTTTGTTTTATTCATTTCTTGTTGGGTTATTTGAATAATAAACCTATTTTTGTAGAAACTATTGCGTTTCTTTAAATGGTCCATTTAATTGATTTGGTGAGAATGAGTGCGATTCGGTGGGTGAACTTCGGAAAACGATGAGAGAGAGAGAGAGAGAGGCGATAGACAGAGAGAGAGAGAGAGAGGTGATACAGGTGAGAGAGAGAGAGAGAGAGAGAAAGAGGAGAAAAATGAAAAATGATGTTAAGGTCGAACGTTTATTACGCCTTTTCAAATAAAGATCGTTAAGCATTTGTCTGAAGGTTAAATGGTGTTAATGGTCTGTGTCTGTTTAATGGTGGCGAATGAAATGGCAACAGCAGGTGTCTTTTGATTTTAAATGGTGGCAGCATGATTTTAATGTCTTTAATGATGGCGAAAGAGGAGATTGCTAATAGACTAATTGGTAACGTTGATGCCCAAGGCATGAGCGACTTCACCTAAGAGCTAAAGGCGACGGGTCAGTGTTGAATGACTGAGTAGGTCGTGATTACGTGTGAAATGCGGGAACCTTTCCTTTTTTCCGTTTCTATTCGAGTACTGGGAGTGGGAGTTGTGAAATAGATCTGGATGATCTCTAGAGCAATTTTAGGGTTAACAAAATACCCAAATAAGTGTGAATAGTGGCGATTGTGAGTTAATTACGCAAAGTGATGATTCAACTAGAAACGCGCTGGGTGTTGTTTTTGCTTAGCGTCGAGTAGGTGACGTCACAGGTTAGCTCTGTTGAGAGATAGGTACTTCGTTTTCTGTTTCAAAATTGGTAAGTACCCCATTCTCGTAAGTTGCGCAGAACGCCGTTTTCTATTCTTCTTTTAGAGGTAACTTTACCTTTCTCTAGTGTTCTTTTTGGTTTCTCTTTTTATGTTGTTACGCTCAGGGCGTGTGATTACTCACAAAATGCCGGACGATGCAGCAAGCACATCCCAATCAATTGTGGTGCATAAAGTGACGAACATTTGTGGGAATTACAAATTTTAAAGGTTAGTTGATGGAAAGCCAACCCAAAATATAGAAACTTTCATTGAGTCAGTGAACAATTATCTGAATTCCAAGAAAATTACAAATGGCGCTGAAGCTTTAACAGAGGCTAAATCATTTCTGGATTTAGATAAAGGAGATATTGGGAAACGAGCACGCAGTTTCGGGTTCAGAAGGTGCAAAACTTGGAATGAACTGCAGAAATTTCTGAGCTACTTATGGCGGAGTTCAACGTGAATGCGCAGTTCGAATTTGCGAGAGTTTCTCAAAATAAAGAAGGGCAATGATTCACTAGTCACATACAGTGCGGAATTTATTTGATGCAGTAGTTGAGTTAAAGAAATCTATAACAGGCTCTCCATGGGTAACTGGAAATAATATCTCCTTAGATAATTTTGAAAGATTGTTACACTTTGCTTGCCCTTTTTAACGTCGGTCCCAGATGTAATTGTAGATAGTTTTGATAAGAGAATTGATCAGGATACAGACGAATCCTTTTTTGTTTGCACAGATTAACAAAAATCTAGCAAAATGCCCGACACTGGACAGTAGTTTTGTACAGGGAGGTGCAAGATGTCAGCTGCGGTTTCCAAACCACAGAATAATGATAGTCGCTCGCATTCGGGAAATGATGCAACAGCGAAGACATGTGCACGAGTAGAATCGAAGAAAATTCCAGAGAGATCAGTCACAACGATACGTTGTTTTAATTGTGATAAAATAGGCCATAGTAAATCAAATTGCAGAGTGAGATATTGTTCAGTTTGCAAATCTTCAGATCATGGATGGAGATTTTGCCCAGCCACAAAGAATAGAGATTATTCAGGAAGTCACGGGGAGGTTTTTCTAGATATGACAGGAGAATTCCACATGATGCAAGTTCTAGATACACAAAGGAACAGCAGAATTTTCACAAGATAAGTTCGAAAACGGACACAGGATAATGACTAATCAGGTCGTAGAGTCACTAGAACCTAGGCCGATTGTACGTGGATTCTCTAATGGCAATGAAATTTCTATTTTCATTGATTCTGGTAGCTCAGTTAACTTAGTAAATGCTGACCTTTTTCACTCGAGGTTTCCAGAGTGCAAATTAGTCCCTTCTAGTGAGACAGTGTGTGATGTACAAGCGAGAAAACTGAATATTTTAGGTTCGTCATTTCTTACGCTTTGTATCGGTGGAAAGACAATAGTAGAATCATTTTTGGTCATAGAAGGATTAGCCTTAGGTGAAATGGTTTTGCTAGGACACCCTTCTTGTATGCGACATAACATCAACATTCTTACGGGAGTTCAGGGGATTACAATAGGTGAGTCAGGTTGTTTTGTTCCATATATACACAGGAAAAAACTTGTGAGAAACCTAAGACACAGTCTGAGACATGTGTAACACATTCATTAGAGAGTGAAGATATTCCGCAAAAGATCTTTCAAAGGATTTTTGTTGGAAGATGTTGAATTGCAACCGCGAGTTCCTACATTGGTTAAAGTGTCGCTGAAAGAGAAAAAGTTTCTTCTCAAGTGTGCGTTGTTGAGGGAACCTGAGAAATTCAAAGACGTTGTGAGTACGGTGTCAGTGAATGAAATTTCAGTCGCAGGCGTGACTTCAGTAGAATTAGTTAGCTATCAAGACTCAGTGAAAAATATCATAAGGGTACTTATGTAATTGATTTTGAAGAGTTTAATGAAGAGCATAAATTAGTGAGTTTTTGTGGAGACGGGAATATGTTTCCTAACGAGGAGCAACAGTTCCGAAGTCAGGTTCTACATGAACACTTGGCAAAGTTGATTATCCTGAATATTCAGATAAAGTAGAGAAAGTGTTGAAAGAATATCTAGATATCATTGCTTTGAAGGAGATAAATTAGGAGTTACAGATGTTTTAGAACATTCAATCCGCCTAGAAAAGGGTACAAATCCCATATATATTCCAGCATATCGAATTCCTTTTAAGATCAGAGAAGAAGTAGAAAAAGAAGTTCAGAAGTGGGAGTCGGAAGGCATTATCAGACCGTCCAATTCTCCGTTTAATTTTCTTTGCTTGCAGTTCCTAAGAAAGACGGTAGTATCAGAGTTTGTGTAGATTTTCGTAAATTGAATGAAAAAACATGCCCAGATAGATATCCGGTAGCTTGTTTGCCTGATTTGTTTGTTGAGATCGGTGGCAAGAATATATATTCATCTATAGATCTTATGCAAGGGTTTTTACAAGTTCCCCTTTGTGAGAGTAGCCGTAAATATACAGCATTTTCGGTACCAAAGGGACATTACGAGTTTAATAGGATGCCTTTTGGATTACAAGGGTCCCCAATAACATTTACTAGACTGGTTAACACAGTACTTCATGGCTTGTTAGGAAAGTCGGTGTTTGTGTACATGGATGACATTCTCATATGCACAGATACAATTGAAGAACATCTAAAGGTGTTAAAAGAAGTCCTTAAGCGATTACGGTTCGCTGGGTTAAAGGTCAAATTGGCCAAATGTGAGTTTCTGAAGAGAAAATTGTCTATTTAGGACATGTTATCTCTAAAGAGGAGTTAGAGTGAATGATGAGAAAGTTAAAGCCATTGTGAATTTTCCAGTTCCCAAAACCAGGAAACAGATTCGTTCGTTCCTAGGTATGTCGGGTTTCTTTCGCCGTTTTGTGCGGAATTTTTCTACAATAGCGTCGCCATTGACAGATTTGTTACGAGAAGACGTTAAGTTTGTTTGGGGTGATAGTCAACAATTAGCTTTTGAGAAGCTTAAGAACGCTTTGGTGAACCCACCAGTTTGAAGTTTCAGATTTTAGTCAACCGTTCACCTTAGTGACTGACGCGAGTCAGGAAGGTATAGGTGCGTGTTTGATGCAGAAATTTGAGGGGAAATTACACCCAATTGCTTTTTATAGCAGAAAGTTCAAAACGCGTGGTAGTAACGAAAGGCTGATGTCAGTTGTGGACAAGGAGGCTTTCGCAGTCGTCTCTAGCCTTGTTCATTTTAAGATGTTGTTGTTGGGAAATAAAGTTGAGATTTTTACAGATCATCAACCGTTGTTAGAGCTTTTAATAAGCCAAATTTGTCGCCCAAGAGAGCACGTTGGTTCCTAACATTGAGAGATTTTGATGCAAACCTCAAATACATTGAAGGTAAGCATAATGTAGTTGCAGATGCATTGAGCAGATATTTTCCGGTCGAGGATGAGGAAATACACACCGAATCCTGTGTGGGAGAAGAGAGTAAATATTTGGTGTCTAATGTCTCTGATATTAGTAGTTCTGAGAGATCGCATGTAGAGGACATACACGTTCCTACAGTGCATACTTCGGGGAGAAATAGTGAGTCGGCAGTCTCAGGAGAGATTGTTATTCGTGATAGTGAGAGTAACGCAGTGTGTTATATTACGGGTGAAAATGTCACTTGGGACATAGGCTTGCTGGAACAAAAGCAAGATGAAGATAAATTGTTGTCAGATGCTAAGGCATTTCTTAGGGAGTTTCACCGAAGAAAGGGTATAAGTTGCCTTTTTCTGGTCTAGAGTTGGAGAATAATTTATTGGTGAGAAAAGTTAAGTATAACTTATGAAGTACTCGAAGCATGGGTGAGATTACACAAATCATCGTGCCAGAGAGTCTAGTACCACAAGTTCTAGACATTGTACATTGTAAATTTGGTTCTCCTCATTTGGGTGTAGACAAGACGTATGAAAACGTCAGGTCAAAGTTCTTTGGAAAAATATGTTTTCCGCAGTAAAGCCTTTGTGAAGAAGTGTGCCATTTGCAATGCGAATAAGCCAGCGACGACAGTGTCGTGTCGTTTGGGTTCATATCCCATACCACATAGGCCGTTTCAGAGTGCATATGGATATTCTGGGTAACTTCTCAGAGTCCGCTTATGGTTATAGACATTTATTAGTAGTTGTTGATGAGTTGACTCCTTTGTCGAGATTTTCCACTGAAATACAAATCAGCTGAGGAAGTTGCTATAGCGTTTTTTAAGGGATAATTTGTCGATATGGTGTTCCAGAATGTCTGATCACAGACAATGGTAGGGAGTTTATTAATAAGACTTTAGACGGTCTTGCTAATTTGTTGGGGATAAAGAAAGTATCTATAATCCCGTATAGACCTGAAGCGAATGGGTTGTGTGAGAGGGCGAATCGGAAAGTAATCGAAGCTTTGCGCATGACGGTGGGAGGTTCCGATACACATTGGGACAGATCTTTGGATGAAGTGCGATATAGTATCAATACTATGATGAATGACACAATTAAGATATCTCCAGCAGAAGCTTTGTATGGATACAAGTTGAAAGGACCTTTTGATTTGTTACCAGAGCGTGTTCAGGGTGATGTTACGGTCACTTCATTGATAAATACAGCGAGAGAAAGATTTGCACGTATCAGTAAAGAACTTGAACTTAGTTCGCGTGCAATGGTAGAGAAAAGTAACGCGAAATCGAGGGGAGTAGCTTTTTCGATGGGTGATAGAGTGTTTGTTAAAGTGAATGTTCGGAATGATCTGAATTATAAATTAAGTCCGAAGTTCCACGGACCTTTTGAGATTGTAGAGATCAAAAGAGGAATAGATTTGTAGTTAAAGATGTAAATACTGGAGTGACGAAATTGACCCATATTTCGAAGTTGAAGAAAGTTGGGAAATGGAACATTTGTATATAGTTATGTAATGGAACGTTTGTATATAGTTAGAGGGATAAATGGGTTGATGTTTGTATATATATGATATTTATTTTTTTCTCTTGTTCATTTTGGATGTTGAAGTTCTTAATCATTTGTTTTCGAATGATTTTAGGAATTGAGACATGGGCTAATTTCATACAGATTTGACCCGTGTGTTAGTGTGTTATTGTGTTATGATGTGTTTCATCATCTGACGCAATGTGTGTGTTGTTTAGGATTTTTTTTTTGGGAGGTACTTAGTATATCGGACCGAACAAGTCTGATCTTTTTTTCGGGTTGGGAGATCGTATTTGAGTATTTGGATTTTTTTTCCAGTTTCTTTTTTTTTTTTTTTTTTTTTAAATAAAGGGAGCTGTATTGTGAGTAGTTATAGTTGTTATGATCATGGGAGCGATTGCCATTACGTCAATTGCTATTTTGTTGAGAGTTAGTCAGGTGTTGCGAAATGTTTGCTAACCGGAGTAGAACTTTCATGTCTTTTACGAGATATGATACCTTTAGTGTTTGATAGAATTTTTTTTTTTTGTTGGATAGTTTTTTTGGGAGTTCCGTAGAGTTGTTGTGTTTAGTAGTGAGTTGACTGTGATTATTCTGAGATACAAACTTGGAATTAGTTCACATTGTGAGTGTTTGACTTTGCATTAGTAGTTTTGTTTGGTTCAGTAACATGAAACCTTTTGTTATTAGACCTTTTTCGAGTGTTTTGGGAGACTCAGTAGTGACATGGGATAGAGTAGAGACCATGTTCATTTTGGGAGATCAATGTCAAGGTTCAGGAGTTGATTATAAGACGAGTTGTACTTTAGTTAGAGAGAAGTGTGTGTGTGACAGTAGTATTTTCCAGTTGCGAGTTGTGTCTGTGGGTGGTTGTGAATTATCATTAGTTCATAGACAGACTCTGACAGAATGTGACTTTAGACAGTTCCTGCGAGATTACCACATTGAGTCCACTCAGTACTCTTCCTGCCGTGTTTTTGCAAGGAGTATGCAGTTACAATGATGTGCCAGAGCAACAAGTCGACGATCATTCGTTCATCGAGGATCCAAACTGTTTGATTCATCCTGCAGAATCCTGTCTACGGAATTTCTCGTACTTAGCCGTGCTGTATTCAACAGTTCCGAGAAGATAATTATGCGTCATACGCATAACGAGCATTTGGTAGTGGGAGGTACCTACAACCAAGGTGCCAATGACGTTCCACCGTTGGAAGACATTGACGATTCCGTGATGTTCCAGTATCAGGAATATATTATGCCGACAATTTTAATTGTCTTAATAGCTGTTTTACTGATAATTCTTGTTGTGGGAGTAGTAAAGCTTATTCGGTTTGTAAGATTACATGTAAAGGCTCTAAGAACTCAACCCCAGTGACTTTGGAAGTGCGTCATGAGAGCAGTCCTTAAAGCTGCAGTGCAGTAGACATTGCTGATTGAGCATAGCTCTATTTTGTTATGTTTTATACATATGCTTTTGTTTTAGTTTGCCGTTAAGGAGAGCGAGACGCTCTTATGTGGTGGCCGAGCTCTATTTCAGAAAATATGGCTGCTACAATTTTAAAGGACACATATATGCATTTCATAGCTTCAATGCTTTAAGATGTGATGAAAGAATTTTTGGAGTCAGATGGAAGTAGGTCGAGAGACTCGAGGTAAAATCTTTGTGTTCAACAAATGGTTTGATTCCTCAGCAATCTGCGTGCCAGTCAGTGATCTTCCGGTGATCGTGAGTACGTGCGTTAATTTGATCTAGATTATGAGTTTGATCGTTCATTAACGTGATAGAACTGCAGTTGTCTAGACGTAGCTTTGGGAGAGGATCTAGGCTTTGAAATCGGCAGATAAGGTAGAGTTTGAAATCTCTGTTTTTAAGAAAATTGAACTGATTTTACCATGATTTTCTAATCATTATGACTTGAACTGGTGTGGGAGATTTAATATGAATATTCCTTATCTCTTTTATATTATTATTTTGTCATGTTACGTTTGTATCTTTGGCTATGCATTTTACACTTTCCATTATTGTGTTTTGCATTTCATTATTTTTTTGGGAGTTTTCTATCATGCAATAAGATGTCTGTGGACAGATGTCGGTGGACAGTGGACTGTTTCGAATAACATGTGGTAGACTGTTTTTGACATGACTAATTATTGATTTGGGGAGTATGTGTGAGTTTGGATATTTTCAGGCTATTAGCCATAGTGAGACTTCTTTAATCAGAAGTGTTTTACAGTTCAGAGTTTAGTTATCTAACTCGATAATTCATTTATTATGCATTTTAATCTTTGCTTTGTTTTATTCATTTCTTGTTGGGTTATTTGAATAATAAACCTATTTTTGTAGAAACTATTGCGTTTCTTTAAATGGTCCATTTAATTGATTTGGTGAGAATGAGTGCGATTAGGTGGGTGAACTTCGGAAAACGTGAGAGAGAGAGAGAGATACAGAGAGAGAGAGAGAGGATGATACACGGTGAGAGAGAGAGAGAGAGAGAGAGAGAGAGAGAGAGAGAGAGAGAAAGAGGAAAAAGATGTAAGTGTGCGTGAGCGAACGTTCATACGCCTCCGTTTCAGGAATAAAGATCGTTGGAGCACGTTACGTACACCTTCAAAAAGGTGTTAATTCTGTCCTCGTTACATATATATACATATACTGGTAACTCATAGTCCAATATATTATGACTACGCCTCCTAAATTATATGATCCACTAATCCACCGATTATACTGAACTTTATTAAATTGAAGGAATATGAAATAAAAAAAAAACCAAATATTTTAATATAAAATTAATAAAAAGGTTTGTTATTTTTTTAAAAAATCCACATTTATATCTTGAAGTTGCTCCTCTGATAATCGGCTTTTTTTCCATATTAAACTTTTTTTATTTTACACAGTAAACGGATAAATAACAGCTAGAAAGTCTTTCAGTGACGTCATACATATTTTACCCAATAAAAAGTCAACTACACAGTCCCACTGTCTACTGAATTGTTTGTTGTGCTTATTGGATATGCCATGTAATCCATCTTCAAGGTCATTGCAAATCCCAAATCCAGCGTCTTCCCCTCCGGGTTCTTAGTAGGCACCACAGTCGAGATTTCCGATTTCCGGTGACCACATCCGAGGAACACATGGTTCATCCAAAAAAAGCACAACAAGAAATCAGTAAGCAGCGGGCCTTTCTAATTGAATTTTAATTGGGTTTTATGTATATATATATATATATATATATATATATATATATATATATATATATATATATATATATATCATATATATATATATATATATTATATATATATATATATATATATATATATATATATTCATATCGAACAAGCAAATTGGAGGACCATTGACTTGGAATTAAAGCTTCCAAAGTATATTGTTGTTCATTATGAAGAAGTAATAGGTTCTAAAAGGAAATACGAAAAGAGGATTTTCCACCTATTAAAAAGGAAATAAAATAATAAACTAATAATATATGAATATGTATTAAAATGCAAGAAGAATAGTATAAAGGTAGCAACGCATTGCATCTTCGCTTGAACTTCTCAAGTTCCAATAACACATCCTCTGGAACTGAGAAGTTCGACAGCGAGGCACATTTACTGCATATTGGTGCCGTTGTTCAGTGAAACTGGTTGCTCTCGACAGATAAAGGGGATCAGGGATCAATTGTAAATGTGAAAGGCCTCTGTTGAAATAAAACTTATGAAAAATTGACAAACGACAGAGCATCCGTCGATGTTCCAAGTCATAACTGCTACTATTACGAAACAGAAACTTACTACCACGAACCACTCTATCTAAAATCTCTGGCAGAAGCAGACATCCGCACAAGAGAACAGTATTCTAGTAAGGGGAGTACAAATAACCTAAAACAGGTTACATGGATTTTATCACTGTATAAATATATGAAGCTTTATGAACAATACCTAACTTTCGTGCGGCATTTGCTGAAACTTTAATTAGATATCTCTCAAAAGTTACATGTGATTCAGAAGTTACACCTCGAATAGTTAAAGCTTCAGGCTTATTCAGCAAAGTTCCATCCATCTGAAAGGGAGGATGGGGTGGGATATCTGCACGAGAGCTGTTAATCAAAAGTCTTTTCGTTTTACTGGGAGTTCAGCCTCATACCCCACCAACTACAACATTCCCTGATCCGGTCCATGTCCCGATTAAGGCTGGAGCAGCTTCATTTCTCATAAGTGGAGACTTTACTATACCCACAAGTGTTGCATCATCACATAATGAATAGTATTGTTTTCCAGGCCAGCAACCATATCACTTGTATCCACTAAAAATAACAGTGGACCAAGAACACTACCCTGTGGAACTCCAGACACAATATGTCTTGGTTTACTAAAGATCCCATCCACAGCAGCTCCCTGCTACCTACCTGTAAGGAAATCTTGAATTAATTCTAAAACATATCCACCCAATCTAAGATACTGAAGTTTATAAATAAGTGCTTTGTGATTTACTCATTCGAAAGGACCCCTAAAATCTGTTTGAATTACTCTGCACTCAAACCATTATTTGCAAGGTTCCTTGCAAATATATATATATATATATATATATATATATATATATATATATATATATATATAAATATATATATATATATATATATATATATATATAGTATATATATAATAAACATATTCAGGCAAGAAATTCTTGTAATTTCAACATTCAGAATTATAATTGTATAATCAAGCATTCTTAAAAATCATTAAACATTATTTTTAAAAGAATTTTACAAAAGTAATAATCAGTTGTTGAAAATGTTTTTAGGATGCAATGTTAATCTGTTGTGAAACGTAACAATGCTTCAGCATTAACGTAAACTGATTCCCAATAAAATAAGCAATATAAAGTTCACTTATACTATTCCCAATATCTAATCCACATATATATTCACTTTGCTATGGATAACCTATTTTCTAAGAAACCAGGAAGCCAGCAAATTATAATTCCCCTATGAGAAACCCCATGCTGAAAACAGTTTTGTGAAGATGACAAATCTTTAGAACAATTTTCGCATTATAAACTTTCATGGGTTTTTATACATTCTTCAAATATAACATTAAAGCCATTCATGTTATAACATTAATTTCCTGTAAAACTTTAAAAACTTTTTTAAGTATATCTATCAGCAAGAAATAAAAGTATTGGAATCAGTTGACCGGATAAATGTCCTTTGGGGCTTCCGCAATCTATTCTTCCACGGTCAAAACTTCTTGAATTTCCAAGTTTAAAAATCTGCCGGAAGCTAAGAACTTATTTTCTTTAACTTTTAGTTACAAAAGGAAGAGAGAGAGAGAGAGAGAGAGAGAGAGAGAGAGAGAGAGAGAGAGAGAGAGAGAGAGACTAAATATTTATGTACTGAAGTTTCTCAGTTTTTTTCTTATACTTTCAGGTAATACACCAAGAAAATCATTTGGAAAACATTCTGATAAATATTATTTGCATTTTTGAAATATTATAAAAACAGAGTTATATATCAAAATATCTAGCTTTAATTCTATAGAAATAAAATTGAAACCATTCAAATTTTTCTATGCATAAACTCTGAAATGCTAAATATTAGAGAATTCTCAAAATTAGAGAATAACCAACAATTTTGAGTTAAGCTGAATTGTGTACAGGAAAGATATACATCTTCACATACGATTTTTAAGTTGTCGTCCAAATATCCACAAGGAGGGTGCTGCATACTAGATATGAGATTGCCTCAGGAAATCCAAAGAAACGGGAGCGAATGTCATCTCCGTGGAGACGCCGTTAGGCAATATCCTCTTCCAGTCTCAAGTCCGGAGCTCCTACTTCATCCTTCTTCGTCGTTGAAAAGTATCCTGAAGATCGGATCTCGTTGGCTCTCTTCCGCGCCCTATAATGATGATGATGAAGATGATGATGATGATGATTGTTGTTATAATTGTTCCACTTGAATTGTGTTTTGTCTGAATGTATTTCGCCTTTCTTGACCTAGAAAGGTTAAAAATAGCTTGAAAAACGACTTACTCATTGGTTTGGTTAAAACCTGAAAGGCTACTAACTTGCTAAGCACCTTCCAAAAACTGTAGTGTCCAAATGGAAAAGTTATGAAATGCAACAAAAGGAAGGATAGAGTAACACCGTTAAGGAATCAAGAATTGGGAATGAATGATGAGTCATTAACAGATAAGTGAATTAAAACCTAAACAGTAATTGTGAACAGAAATTAGCCAATTAATCCTTATAGCCTCATTTAAATTTACGAGAATCAAAAATCAAAACCTTCCTGAAAATAAAAAAAATGAAAGTAGAGCAAATGTAAGACCTTGAGTACGCTATGTCATCGTAGCACCTCAGGTACTGATTCAGGTACTAAATGTGCAAATGCTCTCTGGTGAAATTATCTTAATAAAGATGGGTAAGCAGTTTTTTTCCCCGAAGATGTTCTCAGTTATGATTAATATTTCTAGCAAATATTAAACCAGCTCCAGCAATGATACAGAGATCCCAAGAGGGTGCAGCTGTATACACAAATGAAAAATATTTTACCACTGATAAAACACGAGATATAAAGTTTGTGTAACTATTATATTCCTCCCTATAAATTGTTTTCTACCAACTAGAGGATGTATCATTGTAAGTGCAAAAAAACTCATTCTGATCCACAGTTTTCATTCCTATTTCCCTAATTACTCTTTCTGCCAATTCGTTTTTTTTTTTTTCTGGGGGCAGGTCGGTGAACCGTAGGATCGATCTTCAGTAGTAGTCTGTTTTTGAATTTCGATCTTATTTTTATGATATTAAATTGTCTACTGCTGTTTGTCTTTATTTATATTTTACCTATAGAAAATATCTTTAAATCATTCAGAGGTTTGAATAATTTAAATCTTGAAATAAGTGTCTCGTACAAAAGTAACTCCACATTCCATGATGTTGCCATCGTACAAGCAGACTCGAAGGTCATTCACGTCATATTGGCATCTGGAATGGTCTTCAAAGTTAGACGAATCAATTCTCGTCGAAAACTTCTTTTCAAGTACGATTAGGCAATGGGATGGTATCTCACAGCACAAAATACACTAAGATTATTTTTGAAATGTTCTAGGAAACATGGAGGATCAGACATGACACATCAAGTAAATGCAAAACTTTCATAAAGTAATAATACCTTGCATATATATTAAACATTAGAGCATACAATCAATTACGCGTCCATGTTAAATTTACTGAAATTGAGTAGACAGTCTACAGCTCTTGTTGAATATGGAGTAATTTATTTATGATGCGCTTTGTTGAATCCTGTGGTGTTTGTTCAATATTTCCCTGTTTTAGTTCTCTATATTTATTTGATATTACATTCAAATAATCTGTAATTCCATCCAGCGTTTTTAAACATAATTTTTGCACTACTGATGAAGTGTTTATTACATATCCCTTACTAGATCAGCGGGAAAACAATTGTAATTCTCCTGTTTTAAATATCTAAAGTTAATATATGAGCTATGAAAAGCAGTATTGCAGAAGTTGCTTTTTTGATATTATTCACAAACATAACCATTAATATAATAATTCTTCTTCTACTAAGATATCCCACTGATTAGTGAGCAAACAACTGTTGAGGAGGCCTAAAATGTTGCTATGACGGAAAATTCAGAAACTTGAAATAAACAGTAAATCTGGGGACCACAGCTGCAACTGAAGTTATGGTCGAAGATATCAACCATACTAAAGACCATTATTGATAGATCATCGGGTGTTCAAAGGCTGGTTTGGGTGGTGACTGACGTAGTTATACCGAGTAAACTAAACGTGCCCTGTTTGTTTGTGCATTAGCAGTTCCCTTTGATCAGGTAAAATACAGAATAGATTGATTGTTCACGACAACCTGTCTCGTCTTACCACCCTGACTTTCTTTCTCATCTTTCTCGTCTCGGACATAATAACTGGGTAAATACTGATTATTCTGTGTCTCAGATTTATAACGTTATAATCTGTCTGCGTCTGTCTGCCTGCTCATGTGTTTGAAAAAACACTTGTGTGTGAACACCAGTATATATATATATATATATATATATATATATATATATATATATATATATATATATATATATATATATATATATATGTATATATATATATATATATATATATATATATATATATATATATATATATATATATATATATATATATATATATATATATATATATATATATATATATATACATATATATATATATATATATATATATATATATATATATATATATATATATATATATATATATATATATATTATATATATATATATATATATATATATATATATATATATATATATATATATATATATATATATATATATATATATATATATATAGGTATATATATATATATATATATATATATATATATATATATATATATATATATGTGTGTGTGTGTGTGTGTGTGTGTGTGTGTGTGTGTATGTGTGTGTGTGTTTGTGCGTGTGTGTGTGTTTTAACAAGCATAGAGAGTGAGACAGATAACCAATGTATACAAACACAGAAAGAAAATACTATAAGAGGACTTATAATTAAACTTTTTCCGCCATGCAGGCAAGAACTCTGGTTATTCGTGGATAATTCTATTCAGCCTAATGTGAAAACAAATATATTGTTAATTTGACTAAAAATCAATGAAGTGAGAGAAATCTGGGGCCAAATACGGATGTTAGTATCACACAGTTCAATCACTGTATTTTGTATCCATTGTTTAATTTTTGCAATATTATTTACTCTCTTGGAAAATAATTTTATCTTTTTTTAATTTTTGTGTTTTCCAAAGTAAATGCATTAAAACGCGTAAATTCAGCTTTTCTGAACTAATGAATAAATCTTACACTGGTTCATTACCTGGCTATTCCGTACTTAATCTCTCGTGATTAATCACAAACATGTATTTTCCATTAAAATATAATTTTTGCCGTGCAATAAAGCGCATGCTCTCAGTGTGTATTATTGCCACAATCTTCTCATAATGGAAGGTAGCCAAAGCACAGCGAAATGAAGCCATATATATGACAAACAATTCATGTTCCTGAATTTTGGAATCTTTACAAAGACCATCGGTTTGCTCTTTAGATCAGCGAATATTGTAATGGTTTAATTTACATATTTCATTTATGTATTACAGTATGAGAAAATGTAATTTAAAATTACGTTCGTGCTATTATAGCATCAAAAATCATAGGAAAAAGATTCTGCTCAGATATTCTGACAACAAATGCTAGCGTTATGATGACAACCGATGAAAAATAACCAAAATCAACTGAGGCTTTAACCTATAAAGCATTGAAAGAGTTGCAGTCAGGTACAATATGGGCTGCAATTTTTCCTTAGAAAATTAATAAATATATTTTATCATGTGGTGGCAAACTCTGAAATCTACCTATCCATAATTGGTAAAGTATTCACTGTATGAAAAATAAATTTAGCACTGCAAAAAGTTTGTTGATTCTTCAATTTAAGTTTTTTCTTGGTGAATAATAATAATTACTCAATAATAATAATAATAAAATAATAATAATAATAATAATAATAATAATAATAATAATAATAATAATAAGAAAGGCCAAACGTCTTCTTTAGCGATCTGAATTGACCTAATTGTATAAAATCCATTTCAAGGAGATATTGCCGGTTTAATAATAATAATAATAATAATAATAATAATAATAATAATAATAATAAATAATAATAATAATAATAATAATAGTCACTAGATTAAACTTTACTGTACAGTATCTGTTCTGCTTTAAGCACCAATGTTATATGATTGATTTAAATGAATAATTCCTATTCCATTGAGACATACACATGATGACGTTTCATTTGAAACAGTTGGTCACAATTAATGATAAAAAAAAGAATGATCATACCCTTCGTATAAATACATAATAAATTTCATCAAATTTAGGAATAAGAAAATTGTTGACCTTGAATTGACCAATAATTCCAGTTGACCTATAACCTTAAAAAACAGGCCAGGGCAAAATATGCTACTGGGAAATTGATACTGCCTTTCGAAGTACAGAATTATTGACCATACCATGCAGTTGACCTGCAAGCTTAAAACAAAAAAGTTAAAGCTAGCGATGGTTTGGAGGATATCATTTCATGCCTACGAGGCGTTGCCTATTGGATGTCATCTGAATTAGTAAAATGGAAAAGACAAGGACAGTAATTGTAATAATAACACTAAAAAACTTTGTATAATAATAATAATAATAATAATAATAATAATAATAATAATAATAATAATAATAATAATAATACATCATTATCCAGAATGTACATCAATAGCAAGAGAAAAAGTAATGATAATTATGTTTTGAAATTCTTTGCTGCCTTTTCTCTCTTCCCTCCGCGTTAATCATTTTCCACCAACTCTCCGTTTATTGCTATTCTTTTGCTTACCCTAAAAGCTCCTTCATATTGTCCATCTTTTCTTTTTCTTAGTTATTTTGCATTTCTACAAACGCCACCTTACTCTTCCCAAATTCCCTTGCAAACAAATAATTGTTTTCGGATAATTAAGAACGGGAATGTTATTCTAGTCTCGGTTTTAGTTTTTAGTTTTATGTAAAAGAAAACTATTGAGGTGGTTTTTGTCTGTCCATTCCGCACTTTTTCTGTCCGCCCTCACATCTTGAAAACCATTGAGGCTAGAGGGCTGCTAATTGGTATGTTGATCATCCACCCTCCGATCATCAAACATACCAAACTGCAGCCCTCTAGCCTCAGTAGTTTTTATTTCATTTAAGGTTAAAGGTAGCCATGATCATGCGTCTGAAACTGCTATAGGTGCCAACAACACAGGCCACCACCGTGCCGTGGCTGAAAGTTTCATGGGCCGCGGCTGAGAGTTTCATGGGCCGCGGCTGAGAGTTTCATGGGGCGTGGCTGTACAGAAAACTCGATTTCCCATTTTTTATTGTTATTCCTCGTGCTCACCGAGTTTATTGGCCAAACATGGAGGGGGGAAGGTGGCATCTGACCATGCTTGCACACATAGCAATATCATTCAGTCAATCAATTATACAGGCAATTATAAGAGAAAATCTCAAGATATTGACAAGAATGTACTGGCAATTAATTTAAGGATGTGAAGGATTGCTAGGTCCCTGATACATTACAGCAATGGGTGATACTGGAAAAGCACTTGATAACAATTTCTTTAAAAGGGGACTGTGATGTTTAGAGGTTGTTTTTTTTAACAATCATTAGCAGATTGTTCCCTTGTTGTGGGTGTTGTTTCCTTACCCGCTGGTAATTTGTTTTTGTGCGTGCGAAGTTGACGTCTGTCGCCTTCGTATTGACTGCGGTAGTCGGGTTTGGTAAGGCAGTGAGTCAGGCCTCAGCAGCATATCAGCAAGGAGTCTTTATGTTAGCAGCAGGTATCATTTTACCTGCTGGCTGTGGTAGCAGAGGATGGTTGGATGACTAAGTCATAGTCATCTGGGGAACTGGTTCTTGTTTGACAGCAGATTGGCTGTCTCGCGTTTCTGCCGTGATCATCCGTGTGTTGGATGTGTTCCTGTATGCAGTCACTGGCTGCTTCGATGATTTCACGGAGTTCGTCTGAGTATCTTCATCCTCTTTGACAGCTGGGTCTGTCTCGACGTTTCTATGGAGATAGTCTGTTTTTTTTTTTTTCTTTTTGTAATGTTTTTTTAATGCTGTTTGATTATGTTTATGCTGCTTGATTGTTGTTAATTATGTTTTAAGCTGTGTTTTCTATTTATGCTGCCTGTTGTTTATTGGTAACGTAACTTTTTGGTTATTTGTCATGTAGCTAAAGTGTTTGGTGACTTGTACTTTATTGTTGATTTGAGTTATTGTAATGATTGATGTTTATTATTTGTTATATTGATGGTTTGCGTAAAGTAACTCAGTTTTAGCTACATTTATTTTTGCTTTTGACTGACTGTTAATTGTGATTTGTTTAATGCCAAACCTGGACTCATTTGTATATAATGTAAATAACTGTAAATAATAAATTAGTTTAAGGTGACTTCTTCGTTTTGTTCAGCTCCTTCCTTCTTTGTCTCAATTTCTGCCAGTCATTCCAGTCCCGTACTTTTTTTTTTTTATTTTGTATTGAAGAACTTGCTGAACCGATTGCGGTTCATTACAGGGACAAAACGCAAGCAGAACGTGGGCCTGCACTACTGAAGGGGACCTGGAGGGATACATGAATTACTTCTATGGGTGACAGGACCTTGTTAGCACTCGATGCAGGAAGATTCTACAAGAACACTCCCGTCTTAACGGGCGCAACGGGAGCATACAATGGGCAGAGTCGATTCACATTGTAAGATTTAATCTGCAATGATACAATCATGAACTGATTTGGCACTGAGGAGCTTCTGCTGACGGCAGGGGATTCCTCTCTTATAAATATACACAAAACTTAATAATAACACTCATCCATGCAAAAAATAATAATCAACAAACAGGTCACTAATATCACTCCAAGTATGGAAAGGAAGATATGATGAAAATGAGTAGTAGAAGAAGGAAAGGTGACCTGCAATCTCAACGTCTCGCATTATCTTGTCCTTAGGGAAGTCTCAGTGAGCTATTGACGACCGACTATGGCACTTTGGGGAGGGGGGCAAAGCTATGACTGGCAGACACTAGGTCAAGAGGTAAAGGGGATCCTTCTTTGGCACTGAACCTCGGCAGATGTGCTGTTAGCATTAGGACAAAACAGATTAGCTCAAGTACGAGGTTAAGTTATGCTTCTTAAAATAATACAACCCCGCAACATCAGTTCCGAAATTAGTTGGCTAATGGTAATGACTTTTATAGTCCACGACAGGGAAACTGTTTATAGAACTACTCAAATTCATTTAGGAAAGCTGGTTAAAAAAGAAAAAAATTATACAGCGGCTTTTGTGGTCGTCTTGGGAAATAAACAGGTGAGTCTCAGCCCCTTAGGCTAAGAATGGCAAGAGCTTTGAAGTAATTCGAGGAAGTTTTTGTAGACAAACATAATCATGAATAGGAAAAAATTGAGGCATGTTATGCATTATAGCATTTCATTTCTATGTAAAAAGTAATATTTGATAGCGGGAATAATTGAAGGTCTGCATTATACACTGTATTAAAACATTTAGAAACCCAAGCCTTGTATTTTATAAATATCAATCGAGAATATAATACTTTCAAATGGGGTCTACAACTTTCCTATATCTGTAATTTTGTAGCAGAATACATTCGTAGTGGAGAATACCTTTCATAGACATTAGAGTCAACACTTGAATCACGGGGGATGAGTTCCAGGTCTTAAGTGTCACAAAATTCGCATGTATTCTAATCCTGACATCAAATGGTTTAATGCACAGTAAATTATGCCTCAAATCGCAAGTATAATATGCAGAAAACCTCACTGAATACAAAACTAATTTTACCTAAATAACTAAAAAACTGTACGTAGATATTTGTTATAAATTCTTGGTTAGGGAAAACTATAATCTGCACTCGTTCAGTACTAATAAAAAATCGTAACCATAACTAGGTACATAATGAAAGCCAGTAGCAACAATTTAACATAGAATTAATACAGAATAGAATAATACTGTATCAACGGAGGTAAAAATATGCAGTAGCCTATATTTATGCAGTGTATGGTAATAACAGCGGTAATAATAACACACCCTTATCCTACTGACAATTTTTTTTTTTTTACATTAAAGATGTTCTTGGAGCAGGACAAATTAAATTGTATTTTGGAACAACTCTCTCTCTCTCTCTCTCTCTCTCTCTCTCTCTCTCTCTTTATATATATATATATATATATATATATATATATATATATATATATATATATATATATATATATATATACATACAAACTGTATCAGTAGTAAGAGACGTCAAGACAAGTTAATCGGAAAGCCAAAGTCTATCGTTGCGCACCGGAGCAATATTGATTGCCTTAGAAATAGGTTGTATCACTCACATTAGGACCCCTTTGGGAAGAAGGAAATGTCCTTGAATATTCCTTACCTTTGGGAATTTTGAACTGCTCCTCCTTTCCTATGTTCGTATGATGCCTCTGGCTGAATAGCCCTCTACTTATAGTATCATACGGAATGCAAAATATAGGAGCCATCTTCATGTAGGATGATAGGCTTAACATTCCTTCCAATAACATTACTTAGCTTGAGTTCAGTAACGCAATACCGGAATTGGTTGTCTCTAAATTAATAACGATTATTTTATCCTTATGATAATTAATATACCTTAATAAACTGAGTAACATCAGAACGAAAAATTCATTTTACCAAAATTATTTAGTACATAACTGATACACTAGGAATCTCCATACTTAATTTTTATTAAAAATACCAAATTATTTATTGATGCAGTTTCAGCTAGGATATTAGGAACTTAGTATTATAAATTTCGCAGAATACTAAGGTAAATTAACTTAATCCTCACATTTATTGTTAACAAAAGAACCTAGAACGTGAAGATTTATGCATATTGTTCGTCTTTAGTTAAATTTAACTAATTTCTGTTTGATAAGAATGAATATTCAGGTTGAAAACAGTAACTCGGTACAAAGCCGCTAAAAAAATTCTCATTTGCATAGAAAATTACATTTCAAGCATAATTTCGAAAGTTGTTCATTATTCTGAATTTGTAACACCAGTCATATTAGCATTCATTGTGATTGCGTATGTATTAATAAGATATCTCGAAATCGGATGAACGTTTTCGTATATTTTGTATACTCCTAAAAAAATAAATTGTTTGATAATTGATGCCTTTTTTAAAAATAGTTTTGGCAGTGCTGATAAGGTTTTGAATATTTTTCTTTATTAGTGAAACCAAAGTTTTCCTTAGTCTAATAAAAGTTTTGCGAAGGAACCTATCAATCGTAGAATCACGGTGAATACTTTTACCCCTAAGAGAGAGCCCATCGCAACTCTACCGCACAAGATTTCAAGGTGGGCCCTACGAGTGATGAAAATGACTTTCTCCATACTAGGCTCCAGTAGTATCCGGA
Organism: Macrobrachium rosenbergii; assembly: GCF_040412425.1. Lineage (NCBI taxonomy): Eukaryota > Metazoa > Arthropoda > Malacostraca > Decapoda > Palaemonidae > Macrobrachium > Macrobrachium rosenbergii. The sequence continues at coordinate 47,149,393 of NC_089784.1, forward strand.
TGGTTTCTTCACCGACGCCTAGGTGTGTGCTATGATGTCTCTAATTGCTATAACCAGAATGTTTACAGGGGTCTCCTGACCCTTTTATCACAAACATTTAGTATTTCTAATCAGGTGCTTGCGCTCTGAAGAACTCCTCTTCCAGCGTAGTCATCGCATACGTAAATGCGGCGAGTCTCTTCATGAAAGTGCCACTTGATAAGAAAATTGGATTCTCTGTATAGGACAGAACAATACCATAATTTGACTCTCCAAAAAATTAGCGGCTGCCTTTAAAAGAAGTCCCCTTCATAACACGAAGGAGCCATCTCCACAAGCAGCGTGAAGGAAAAGGGAAAGCTCTTAAGTGCGGATTTCAACAACTTCTACATGGCTACCTCACCCCTACCAGCACATCGACGTCCGGCAGGAACGAAAGCAAAACAAAGTAAGATTTACAATTTATTACTGAAGCTATCTCCGTCATTTTATTTACGAGAAAGAAATGCGCTGAGCTACCATTATTTTCCTCCACTTGATGGTGACCCATACCCGAAGAAGTTAGACTACAACGGTCTGGCTCACTAAGCCAGGTCTTTGCGTGAAAGGGTAAATTGACTCCTAGGAGTTTGTTTAAAAAGAAGTGGATACCTACAGTATATCCACACGACTCTTTGCAATTGTTTCGAAATGGGAGGGTAACACCTGGTTACCAACATCGGTTTGACAGGCAAGCAACTCAAAAGGCCAATAAGACGACAGAGAACCAGTTAACCCAAGACGTATTAGAGAACAATTAATAAAGCTATTTTACCTTGGCACCATGCCGCAAGATTATCAGCACGAGGAGAAATATTTTAATGTGATCATTAAAGAGAAAGTCTCTCCCACTTCTACCAACGGCACTGTTGCCCGTCTTGCCCTTTCTTGCAAAACATTAAACAAATAACCTTGTGCTTAAAATAATCCAGCAATCTGCTGATTCTTATGGGTCAACAAATAAAGTAGAAAGTTCGTCTTTTTCATCAGTTTTGCATCTCCCTCTTATCATATATTCTTCCTTCCCCCACCCTTTCTCCTTTTGTTTTTATTTTTATTAATATAAGTCAGAACTCATCTCGTAAAAGCCCTTGGAATAGCATTTACTTTCTACCCCAAATGGAGGTTCCAATTGTGTACGGAGGGTACGGCCATGTGGCTTCTTGGAAAACCACAAGCCATTCCTTCATCTGAACTCTATTCTTCTTCAATTAAGCCAAGATGTCGTAATCACGTGGAGAAAATCGGCGCGACTTCAGGCGAACAATGCAATGCTGTAAGCTGCCCTTGTAGTGGAAGGCCGCAAGCTCATCCTGTAGGAAGATCAATCTAATCGCCAGCTGGCAAGACTCCAGGGAACTCAGCAGACGACAAATGAAAAGAAAATTATAATTCATTTATTACTTAATTCTTTTAACTATAATCAGGGTTCTGAAAATGTAAAGTTTTCGCTCCATCTTTCTTTTCAGTCAAATTTTACAAAAAGTTATGTTTAATTTCCTTCCCCTAATACTTCTAGTGGAGGGAAATTATTGTGTTTCTCTGCCATCAATATTCAATATTTCAGTATTGTATTAATTTCAATTAAATCTTTACTATATGTTATTCCTTGACTGAAGTTTAATTTCCTTAATATAAAGAAAATTTAACTTTATCAGTATTGATGATTACTGATATTGGTTCTGACTAAGGAGCGAATGGTAGATAACAGGAGAATATCCTAGGAAAAGGCACTGTCAAGAGCAGATTTGAATGTGACCTAAAAAAAAAAAAATGTGAAGAGAATTATGTTTACAAAAATGT
>NC_089784.1:47156213-47158713 GCF_040412425.1 Macrobrachium rosenbergii
GGATCGAGACACAAGGCTGCCTTAATGCTGTAAATTACTTATTAACCTTCACTATTTCCTTCTTTCTTCACGGGAATAGTTTTATTTCGCTAAGCAGGGGCGTCATTTGGGGGTGGGCTGGGCCGGGCTAACTGCCCCCTCAAGACTCAACTTGCCCCCAAGACCCAAGTTCCCCAAAAAAATCCTCAACTTGGCACCCCTCACCCCCAAGCCCAAAGAAGTAACAGCATGTTTTCTTGTTAAATGTGCAATCATAAATATATAAAATTTCTCAGAAATATTATGTTTCTTGATCTTTGTCTCTCTACTAGCTACCAGTGATGATGAGATAAAACATAGTAATGGGAGTATATAAGTTTTGCTGAAATACCTTGCTCATGTGGCTTCAAAAACACATAAAATAGTTCAAAATGACAAAAAAATCAGCTGATTAGGCTCGGCTCACACAAACTGTTTTTGCCGTCTCCCCACCCCCAAACAAAAATCTGAAATAACACCCTGTCGCTAAGCAATATAAATTATTCTTAATTTAGACTTCATAAAAGTAACTTGGATACCTTTGGTTATCTAGATGGTGGTGAAGGGGGAAAACAAAGGAACTGGAAATACAGAGAGAGGTACTGGGCAAATCGCGAAAACTTTTTGCCAAAAAAATTCAGACTTACCGTGGACGAAAGTTGTTTGCACATACAACGGACGATTGGAAGTCTTGATAATAGCTGTTTTCCCAATTCACTAATAGCAAGGAAACAGTCATAGGGTGAGTAGTACGAGATGGTAGTACAAGACGTATGTCTCTACGCACGCTAATTTCTCTGCCCTGTCCAGGTCAAGCAGGTGGCTGGCCAGATCCAGACGCCTTATGCCCCTCGGGGTCTGAAATTGTCAAAACATTCGCCGAAACATAGAACAGGGACAAGGATGCTTAAGACCACCGTCAATAGAGGTTACTTGGTGAAACTTACCTTATGGGTTTAGGCTCCTAATGCTACCTAGTCCTGCTACGGACATTAATTTTGAAATGCCTCGCACTAACCCGGCCGATATAGCTGCCTTCCGTCTTTGTCAGAATGATATTCCTACAATAAAATGCATAGAGAGAGAAACAACAGAATATTTATAAAAGCTCCCCCTTTAAGAGGGCCTTCACTCCCTTTCGGGTGTCAAGGTCTGAACTAAGCAAGCTGTTCGCCTCTATTAGGTTATTCTTCTCCCCTGAGCAGATTTGTCCTGTGTAGCCTACCTAGCTACAGATCTACCTAACTCTAGATAGGATACGAGCTTTGATCATTAATTTACATAATTCCAACTGTACTGGAAGGCTCTTACGGTTATTTCATGCTACCTCCTATAATCGTGATGTTTTAGACTTAGCCTAATGGTACATTCTATGGTATTCCCTAGCCTAACCTATCCTAACCCGACTGTAGCATCAACGTAAGAGATAATGTTCTAACTAAACTACAAGGTTTTTGTGTTCAATGCAATTAGTAATTACTAGTTAATGCATGAGGTTTGCCTCATATGATAAATGTTTGCCTCACTAAGGTCTCAGGCCATGTGTGTCATGAGCATAGTGGCTCTTTTCACAATAGTTAAGATTGTCTGATTTTAGTTACACTACTTACATGGCTACGGCGGCTCGATGGTAAGTGGAAGGGACCAGGTTAGTAGTCTGATATACCGTACTTAATCTGGTCTAGGCTATATATGAGAAAGAGATCACACTGGCTACCTCCTCTGGGCAAGGTGCCAGGATCACTCTAAGATGGTAGGGCACTGTGCCGAGAGGGCACTAGTGCCAGGATGAGCTCATGGCCGGCAATTACTGGGCCTCTCTTCGGCCCCTTTCTTCTTTTTGTCTCCAAGGCCCTGTCTGTGTCAGACCTAGAGAGTAATGAGGGCACCGACTCTCTGGGAAAGGCCAGAAGGGCTAGCGGGAAGTCCGGTAAACTTAAGGAGTTACAGAAGGCTCCCTACTCCAGCTGCTGGACAACTGGAGCGAGAGCGATTCGACCTCTGTGTCCGAGGAGGCCAGTTCCTGGTCTGCCAGAGAAGGTGTGCAACAGCTTGATCCTCCAAGGGTTCATCCTGGGACAGATTTACAAGAAGAAGGTCGGGTGCCGGAGGCTCTCCGGCCGATGATCAGTGGCATGGGGAATCCTGAATCTCCCAGAGGAGGATCCTCCTCATGATTTAGACCCATCACAGGGTCCTTTTCAAGTGATGGCTCAACATCCGTGCCGGGCGGAGCATGGCACGGCTCAGTGCTCGCAAGTGACACTGGTAGCAGTTGAGGGTAAGGCAGGCCTGACAAGGGGTTTGGAGGTACAACGCCTCATGGATGGCTTGAATTTGGCTGTGGCAGAGATCCCTGCCCCAGGTGGAGATCAGAGCCTCTCAGAGAGTCTTGTTCAGGGGCGTACGCTGGGCGTTGCTTATTGGGCAGCCCTCCCAATTTGTGGAGTGGCCTGTCCGCTTGCACGTCCTGCAGTGGTAC
>NC_089784.1:47163713-47186213 GCF_040412425.1 Macrobrachium rosenbergii
GGAATCACCACAAACACTCAAGCTGCTTCCTAAACCATTCTTCCTGACTTCACTGTAGATGTTGGTTGTTTATTAAAAATTTAGAAGTAAATTAAAATTAATACAACGAGTGAGTGTTAGCCGCGTTCGTTTCAAGTCTCAATGCTGCATGATTATTTATACCAACACGTGCCGCAGCCACGAAGTATATTTCCCAGCACCTGGCCACCACATTTTCACACATATCAACGGTTTCTTAATACATTGGAGAAGGGTGAAATGTGAAACTTTCCAATCGTTCATCAGGAAATTTTCGATGCAATAATTAAATTTTTTTTTAACGAATCAAAGCTCTAGTAACAGATTTCCAATAATGAAAGCCTATAAATAAATCATTGCTAAATTAAATAATCATTTGCAAGAAAAGAATTTCGATTTATGAATTCCGTTCTGTTAAGAGAGAAATTTCGAACGCAATTTTTTATCTTTGAGTTTCAGAACTTTTGTTCGTTCATTCTTCATTTCTTGATAATGTTGTCATTTTTTTGTGTGCATCAGTTAAAACACAAACCATTATAAAAATAAACAACGATTTCTATTCGTATTCGTTCAAAAATAGCTACGGGCTTAAAAAGACATTATCGGAACTCTGATGAAAGCTGAGTGAAAGAAACCGATCGAGAAAAGTCCTGATCCACTATGCATGACCTGGGAATCGTTCTTTTTATTCCAGTCGAAGAGCCAAAATTTTTTACTTTATTCTATTACACTATTCTGGAAAAAAAAATGGCTACATCTTTTATCTGGACGAGTTTATCTGGAATTTTAAACATGACGATCAGTCATCTTTTAAAATATCGAAAATGTATCTCAATTACTTTACATAACTGAAAAGCATCGGTTGGCTAGTATCCATAAAGAAAATGGCTGCTACGTTTCTCACGAGAATTTGTTGCTGACGCCAAAAAGGTTTTTCTTTTGTTTCATCTCGTTTGTTTTCTACTTGTTAACATTATCAAACATAAAGATATGTCTGGGTTATCACCAAAAGTTTTTGCCTCGTGACCCAGTAAACCAAACAGTGAGATGGCTGAGTGAGACTGGAAGTCAAATAGAATGAAATTGCACGTGAAAGTTAAGATTAAATACGATATATGCTACTAAACAAAGAGAAATCATAGTATGAAAATAAAACTATAGTGAAAAGATTTTTGTCGATTTTAGAAAAGCTTTAGGAAGAATGTCGGGACTCAGGTAGTGGGACAGAATAAGATATTATAGAATTAAAGAGCTAAAGTACTTTAGAAAAATAAGGGTCGTCAATATTGATGAATATAGTAGCATTGCTTACTTAAAGATTTAATGTAACGTTTAGTAATTTCTTTATAACAATCTGTCCCTAGAAATGTCTTATTTCAAATGTATTTACTACCCCACACTATTCTTTATTCAGTAACTTTTTATCTGATTAATATAAATAAACTATATCAGTCAGGTTCAAGAGATTTCTAGATCCAATTACTCTCAAAACAAAGAGATGGTCACATATCACTCCAATGCCTGGCAGATATGAAATATTTCTCCACAATGATCGGTAAATAAAATTTAAGGATCAAGTATCATTTTATATTCACTTACATCATAATAGTAAAATTATTTACGCTTTTGTCGCAGTTATCCACAGCTCATAAATAATTTTGTTTAAATCATATATTCTTAAAATGCATCATTGTCATAATTTACTCTTTCAAATGTACTTGTGACATTTTTCGTAATGACAATTTGAATCATTTTCTCTTTTCTGTTGATGGAAACAGTGGGCGATTCTGAGACACAAGGCTCTTCGACTTTTCGAACAAACGTCTCAGAACGAGATCTTGAGCATCTGCTTAGTTATGAGTTTCTCCACACCTGATGGCCCTGACACTACTGACAATGGGCAACTGATAAGAATAGCTGTCAACGGACGAATCTGACATTTACCCTTTGAATGGTAACGGTACATGATTAATTCAGAAATAGTTTTATTGAGTATCATATTTTATATATTCTTTTTATTGACAAAAACCATTTTCAGCATTTAGCTATGATCATTTTGACCAATAAAATTTTGTTAACTTTGGGACGTTTCAGTGCTTCCTGTTATATGAAACATCAAACGAAATTAAGAATCCATTAACAAAGTAATATTTTCCAGAGAGAGAGAGAGAGAGAGAGAGAGAGAGAGAGAGAGAGAGAGAGAGAGAGAGAGAGAGAGAGAGAGAGATAAAAGTCACGTAAACCAATTGCGTGTTGGTTCTGAAAACTCTTACCAAATTGTGAGCTATTCTACGAAAACAATTTCTAATGTGGGTTTGAATACTATCGGATGTTTACGTATTTCATTCATTATCACTTAAGAGCCACCAAATGCACTATTATTGAGATATATGATCCATTTCTACCATTCGTACAGATTATAAATCAAGCTGGATTGGACAAGTTTGTAACACTTATTGATGATTATTAAAAAAAAAAGAACTTAAATCTCTCTTATTTTTGCATCGTTATAGAGGGGTGGTATAATTTATTTTATAATTTTAGTCCTTGAACCTTACCTTATAATAATCATTTATTTATTTTGATAAATAAACTGAATTTATCATGTAACCCTTATTATTTACAATACGTTCGTGACACCACATTTAATCACCTCGAAATACAGAGTCAGATATATATATATATATATATATATATATATATATATATATATATATATATATATATATATATATATATATATATATATATATATATATATATATCAGAAAAATACGAAATAAATATTACTGTGATTTGAGATGTGATGAAAGGGAGTTAGCTGTGAGATGGAACTGGGGCAAGCTGTCACTTGCAGAATCATTGTATTCAGCAAATACTTCGTTACATCTGCAGTTAATTTGATGAACACACGATATTGGCTCTGTCGTATGACCGAGTTGGTATGTGCATACATGAGTTCGTACGTTAGAAATCTAGATTTTGTGTCTAATTCTGCCCAAAAATTAGTTTGATCGTTCATTAGCGGAGCTAGAGCGAGATTGTGAAGACATTATTTTTGAGTGTTGCAAGTTCTTAGAATTGGCAGAATAAGGTATAGTTCAGACTCTTCGTTTTTCTGTGTGAAGTGTGAACTTATGTTTTTTACCATGTTTCAAGACATTTTTGAACTTGTGTGGGAAGTGGACGTAGTCTTTTACCATTTCAATATTCTATTTTATTGTGTTCTATATTTTACCAGTATGCTATTTACTCATGCATTTTAGACTTTTCATTATTATGTTTTGCACTTGCATATTTTTGGGAGAGTATTATTTGTGCTTAATTCCTTCGACAGATGTCGGTGGTGGTGGTATGATGAGAACATATGTGAGAGGACATGATGTTATCATGTTGGTGTGATCATAGAGAATACATTTGCAAAATCTTTGTAATATCTAAATTTCTTATGTGGTAGACTTTTTGAGACTAGACTTTACAATGTCTAAGATAGAGTATGTGAGAGTTTTTGAATTTGCAGGTTATTAGCCATAATCAGATTTTTAGTTGGACTGAGACTAAATCTTGAGTTAGATGTTTTCTTACTTGACAATTTCATTTTTGATGCATTTTAATCTTTGCTTTGTTTATTCATTACTTGTTGGGTTGCTTTAAATAATAAATCTATTTTTGTAGGAAAGATTGCGTTTCCTTAGATGACCCATTTTATCTCTTTAATGTGGAATGCATAAGACTTTGCGTACAACCGAGAGAGAGAGAGAGAGAGAGAGAGAGAGAGAGAGAGAGAGAGAGAGAGAGAGAGAGGGGATTGCGTGAAACGAAGCAGCAAAATGTCTTGCTGAGAAAAAGAGAGTGTGTGGGACTTAAGGGGGGAGGTCTGCGTGGGTTGAGTGTTAGATGGAGGTGTTACGAACCCATGAGTTCGTATTTGTACATATATTTATATATGTTGTTTGTGTTCCTGAATTGGTATTATCTGCCTTTAAGGGTTTATTTGTTGTCACTTGTCAACGATAGTTTAGTCACTCGTCAACGATAGTTGGTTGTTTATCAGTTGTTGACATCCGTATATTTGTTGCTGCAGTGGTTACTTAGCTGCTTTACTTTCATAATCATGGCAGTTTAACCCTTTTGACTAATTGTTCATTGACGGCCGTAAATTATTTATTAATATTTATTATTCTCGTTTAGTTGTTCTCTCGTATAATTGGCTGGTTAAGACTGATACTTATTTCTCCTCTTTGGTGGTTGGCTGATGGGCAACCGAGTTGATGAGTGGCCTGGAACTGCAGTCGGATGTAGAAGTCACCACTTGACTGGATTTGAGAGAAGTCACCTACTTACTCCCGTGAGGAGAACCTGACTGGATTTGAGAGAAGTCACCTGCTTACTCCCGTGAGAAGAACTTGACTTGGATTTGTAACTTGGACGCAGTGTGGACTTTGAAGGCTGTGGTTTTGTTGGATCCCTCGTGGTGGCCCCGAACTGGATCCTGCCCTTGCTGAAAGTTGTTCCTGAGTTTCCCCTGATTCTGAAGGTGGCTTCCCGTCGTAATTGCCATACGACGTAAAAACATCACGACAGAGCTCGCTATCGAACTACCGAACACCCAGTAATAGAAGATCTTGGACCTTTCCATCGTCATCCAGATATCTGAAGACCATGTGACAGAAGATCCTGGACCCATCCATCGTCATCCGGATACCTTATCTATCTAAGGTCCTGTATCGTCTTACCAGCCAAAGTTGATTATTATTGTTATTATTATTATTATTATTATTATTATTATTATTATTATTATTATTATTATTATAGTTTATTTTTATAGTTATTTATTCTTATTATCCTTCACTTCTTTCTTGACGTAGCCCTGGGATCCCAATTGAACCCATAAAATCCGTTCAACATCTTTGGGTTTTAAATTAAATAATTTTTGTTACTGCCTTCGAGGCTGATACGTAACAGGAGGGAGACAGGGTCGTAATACCATGCCGTTCCTGAAGGTAAAATCGCTAAAAGGCAACGTTACGTATTCCTACAAGGAATATTCCTACACGGAATATTTATTATTTGTTCCCATATATATATAATATATATATATATATATATATATATATATATATATATATATATATATATATATATATATATATATATATATATATATATATATATATATATATATAGAATAAAATATATATATATATATATATATATATATATATATATATATATATATATATAATAAAAATATATATATATATATATATATATATATATATATATATATATATATATATATATATATATATATATATATATATATATATATATATATATATATATATATATATATATATATATAGGTCAGTAATAAAAATTAAGTTGTAATTTCTGGACAGTTTTTGGTTTTATTGTAATCTATTTTCAGAGAACTTACATTTTGGAGAAATTACAATGTATAACCTATGCTAATGAGGTGCATACGAACATACTATAATTAATTAACAGTACCCGTGCATCTGATATCTAACCCTGTCTCTTATGATGCTCCTGATAGGCCATTGATCAGCCAGTCACTTGGTTGGAACTCGTCAGTCTGTTCCAGCCGTCACTAAGTCAACATCTACGCTGTGACCTCTCCTCATGAAATATGTCTTTCAAAAGTTACAACTTTGATTACACCTCAGTTTTACCTAAAGAAAAGTAGTGTTTCTCTATTTCATCACCAAACATCGTCACGCCAATGATTTAAGGATTATAATGATATATGAATTATGTACTTCAATAAACTTAATGCTAAAATATGTATAGTGAAATAAACATGAGACTTTTAACATAAAATATGTTTTGTCATTCCTTACATGACATCGCAATGCATTATCATTTATCGTCTTGTGTTTCATACAATATTGTAGCTTAAATATCATGGATGACAATGCTACCAAAAATTATAGGTAGGGCTACCAATATAAAAATAAGCAAAAGATTAAGAATATTACAATGAGCGGGGATGTGTGCAGACAATAGCCTCATGTTGATTTCACTATACATATTTTGGCATTAAGTTTGCTGAAGTACATAATTCACAGTCCAGTACGTTTTGGCGCCGCTCTTTTTGGCGACGATGATTTAGCGCCGCCGTTTTGGCGCTAAATGGTTTTGCGCTCGTTATTTTGGCGCTGGCCATTTTAGCGCCAGCTTGAAAATTTTCTGATATATATATATATATATATATATATATATATATATATATATATATATATATATATATATATATATATATATATATATATATACATATACATATATATATATATATATATATATATATATACATATATATATATATATATATATATATATATATATATATATATATATATATATATATATATATATAAAAATAATATATATAAAATAAAAATATTTCTATTTATTTTATATATACAGTATTAAAATATATATAAATGAAATAAAATAAATATTTTCATACAATGTGTGTGTTTATTTAATGTAAAAAATTTAAAAATAAAAAAGTTCTATTTATTTTCAGCGCCAAAAATGCCAAAAATGAAAATAAAATGTATTCCAACAATTTAATGGTTATATGCCAAACCACGTAAATTCAAATCAAACTGCTGTACTATAGTTAAAATGCGTTCATCAGTCTTAATGTATTTTAAGCGTTTTCGAGCAGGAGGATTCCCAGCCATTAGTTGTTCATAATAAGAATCGCGTCCTTTCTGAATTTTCTTTATGCCATCGATGAATTTCCATATAACTGGGTCGTTCATTCCAAGTTCTGCATAGATTTTCCTGTGCGTAGCTTCAGCATGATTGTTTGTTCTGTCCTCACCTGATATCGTTCGACTATACATATTCCACATTTGCGTAGGGAAAAGTGGTGAACGTCGGCCATTTCCCCTCCTCAGGGGTCTTCCTACATAATTATCTTCGACCCAGTTCATTAACGGCTGGAGTTCATCAGGTAAATATTGCGCCAAAGCATCGATGTAAACATCCATGTGAGAAATAGGTACAAAAGATAAAGCAACGATCATTTTGGCTTTTACTGAGAAGTCGGGGTCATTATTATACAAATGTTGGAGCCCAAGTTGTTTCAGGTGCTTATGAATATTATATATGTGCAAAATGGAAGAAGCAGCCTTTCAACTCCACATCCGGAAAACATTCTGTCACACATTGCAGCAAAAGCTGCTTGTTCATAATCACAATAAATGCCCTTTGGTTGCAACTCTGCAGACATCTCAGTTATCATTCGAAACATTTTCACGTATGTTGTTCGACGCTTATTAGGTAATAGGGCGTATAGTATAGGGAGAACCCCTTCATGCTTTCTTGCCATAATTACGTAAACCTGTGCAAATAACGGAGGAGACATCTTAAACGTGCCATCGGCGTACCACACATCAGAATCACGGTACTTCAAAAGTTTCCTCTGCTTTACATTTTACGCTTGTTTTAATTTCAGCAACTTCCACATTTACTGCCGACGCACCGTGTGAATGTCCATTTACTTCTTTCACTACTTCCTGGTTCTTTACACTCATTTTTTGATTCACACCTCCAAAACTTGAGAGAAGGATCGTTTTTGCTACATTTGTCAAACACATACATATATCCGTTGTGTGAAAATTTTGGCTTGCCTCTGTTACTTAAAATTTTTTCGGCCATTTCTGGTATGGGCTGTACAAGAAAGTAAAGAAAAGCGTTTTCCAATATAAAAAGACAACTTTTTTTTTTTTCATTACAATGCTCAAATCAAAAGAGACTGGTAGTATTATATGATCACTAAACGAGACACTTGAATATCGTAACAACTAGTTTACTATTACAATTCTCAAATCAGACAAGCCTTTGGTGTAATGAGATGATCACTAAACGAGACACTGGTAAAATTATATGATAACTAAACAAGACTTGAATATCGTAATAACTGGTTTAATATTACAATTCTCAAATCAGACGAGCCTTTGGTGTAATGAGGTGATCACTAAACGAGAAACAAATTTGCGGATGGTCCTTAAGTTTGTTTCTTGGCGCCAAAACAGCTCATCGCCAAAACAATGAGTGCCAAACTGTCTATCGCCAAAATGGCGGCGCCAAATCGTCAGCGCCAAAGAGTCGGCGCCAAATCGCCCTGTTCCGCATAATTCATATGCCATTATAATCCTTAAATCATTGGCTTGACAATGTTTAGTGATGAAACTGAGAAACACTACTTTTCTTCAGGTAAAACTGAGGTGTAATGAAAGTTATAACTTTTGAAAGACATTTCATGAGGGGAGGTCGCAGCGTAGATGTTCACTCAGTGACGGCTGGAACAGACTAACGGGTTTCCTACCCTGTGATTGGCTGATCAATGGCCAAACAGGAGCATCATAAAAGACGGGGTTATGTATCAGATGCACGGGTACCGTGAATTGATAATACCAGTTAAAAACCAACAGGTGCACGGGGGTGGAGATCTTAAGTATTCGTGGCCAGGGATGGAGACCTTACACTTATTAGTGTGCAGGTTAACGTGTGGAAGCCCAAGTTACCTTTTCCCTGTCTATGAGCTAACTTAAAATTTTAACATTTTGTATATATCATTTAAAATTAATGGATCAAGTTTATATATGCCTTGGCTGATCTTCATTTTCTTACTAAAACTTTCTTTTACAAAACTAGAACCATTGGTGTATCTATCCAGTGTATTATTAGAATGAACTATCATTTTAGCTCCTGCCCATAAAAGACGGGGTTATGTATCAGATGCACGGGTACCGTGAATTGATAATAACAGTTAAAAACCAACAGGTGCATGGGGGTGGAGATCTTAAGTATTCGTGCCCAGGGGTGGAGACCTTACACTTATTAGTGTGCAGGTTAACGTGTGGAAGCCCAGTTTACCTTTTCCCTGTCTATGAGCTAACTTAAAATTTTAACATTTTGTATATATCATTTAAAATTAATGGATCAAGTTTATATATGCCTTGGCTGATCTTCATTTTCTTACTAAAACTTTCTTTTACAAAACTAGAATCATTGGTGTATCTATCCAGTGCATTATTAGAATGAACTATCATTTTAGCCCCTGCCCAGATTATTGTATGTATGAAAATTTCACTGTTCACCCGTGTAAACCTTATGCAGTTTTTATGCTGCTCTATTTTCCTTTCCAGTGTTTTGCCAGTTTGCACAATATATAAGTTATCACAAGACTCACAACCTTAATATTGATAAAGAGTTCTCTTTATATACCTGTACATGTTTATTTATTTCATTGCTATATTAACTCCAAAATTCTTGAGTAGATGGTGAATGTCTTTTAGCTTATTATTCATATGGTAGTACAAGCAGATTCTTTTGCTATAAGTTTCTTTTTTGTTATCATAAAAAGTCTTTTTGCAGCCTAATACAGTCAGGTTGTGTGTAGGCACTGTATCACTACTGGGTCTGTTAGGTTACCCAAAAAGAGCAGACAACCTTCCTTTTACATTTCCATAATGAATTTATTTGATAGTATACTAATTCATTTAACTCGCCAAAGAAGTATTTTGACATATCGTCAGCATACTTGAACCCTGCTGCATGGCGTTGAATGATTTTGTTTAATATTTTGCCATTGAAAATTTCCATACACAAATTACTTAACATTGGAGATAAAGGGTTACCCATTGCCATATCAAAGTTTTGAATTTAAAATTCCCCATAAAATTCTAATTTACATTCTTTTACACATAATTTGATCAGTCTTATTAGAAGGTTCTCAGCTGTCTGTTTTCTAATATATCCGACAAAAACTCCAGCAGATCTTAAATTGGTAACTTTGTAAGTAATGATACCGCGTCAAAACTCATAAGTCTGGATACACTAACAATGTGTACATTATCTTCTTAGGGGTTAGTACCATCAGTGAACCCCACACGATGCACTGTAGACATTATTTTAGGTTCTTTGTGATGTCCCTTCAGACCATCGCTACAACCTTTTTCATTCCTTTTACTATACCTCCATTCATATTGTCTCTCTTCCATCGTAATTTCCACCCTCTCATAACAATTGTTTCATAGTGCAGCTGCAAGGTTTTCCTCCTGTTACACCTTTACCACCTCCTTTAGTCTCAATTTCCCTTTCTGTGCTAAATGACCTCATAGGTCCTAGCGCTTGGCCTCTGTCCTAAATTTTACATTTCAGTTGTACATTATTTAGCTTGTAATTTAAAAAACGCCTCTGATTTTTTGCCATTCTGATAACTGAAACCAGTAATTTCGACTGGCTGATAAGCTTTCATGTAGTATCCCTTTTTACTAACAATCCATCAGAGAGAGTACTCGAATTCATCAGCTTGAAAGGGGATGGACATGCCTGTAGCTTCCTGACACCGGAGAACAATGCTAATTAACGAAACTATGTCTCACGGATTTTTTTATGACAAAATATAGACACTCGGCAGCGGCGGATCAGAAATCTTTCATTGGGGGTTATATATAGGATGATTATATATATATATGTATATATATATATATATATATATATATATATATATATATATATATATATATACATATACAGTTCCTTTGTTGGGAGAGTCGGTAGAATTGTCGGCTAGCACTCGCTAGGCCCGAGTTCGATTCTCAGGCCGGCTGATGAGGAATTAGAGGAATTTATTTCTGGTGATAAAATTCATTTCTCGCTATAATGTTGGTTCGGATTCCACAATAAGCTGTAGGTCCCGCTGCTAGGTAACCAGTTGGTTCTTAGCCACGTAAAAATAAGTCTAATCCTCCGGGCCAGCCCTAGGAGAGCTGTTAATCAGCTCAGTGGTCTGGTAAAACTAAAGTATACTTAACTTTGTACACGCAGACGGTACATATATATATATATAATATACTATATATATATATATATATATATGTATGTATATATATATATATATATATATATATATATATATATATATATATATATATATATATATATATATATATATATATATATATATATATATATATATATATATATATATATATATATATATATATATATATATATATATATATATATATATATATATATATATATATATATATATGTGTGTGTGTGTGTGTGTGTGTGTGTGTGTGTGTGTGTGTGTGTGTATGTACACACATATAGACACACACAAACATATGATTTACATCATATGCAAATATATTTTGTATGTGCTGAGAGAGAGAGAGAGAGAGAGAGAGAGAGAGATTATAATTATGAAGATTGTTACATTGTTTCTAACATCTGTAACTTACAAAAAAGTAGTAGGTGAAGTTTCTTTGCCAAATACCAACATGAAATATATGCATAAAAAACCCAAATTATAGCATAATTTTATTTTCAGCGTTTCTATCAATATTTTACTTGTTTGCAGTGGGTGCACATTATCAAAATTTATTTAAAGTTTTGAGTTTTACACATTATTCTACCTACAAAATAAATTCTGACGTGCGGGAACATCTTTTGGGGATGTTGATAACAGATTAAAGAAACTATCTGCTGTGTCATCTGGACTACTTCGGTGAATATGAAGCTTTGCAAGACCATTCAGCCTTTCAGAGCCAATTGTTGCTCTCCTGTAATGCTAAGTTCACACATTCACGTATCAGGTCACGCATGCGCACGCACAGCCGGAATTTGTGAAACTTGCGCATACGCGAGAAAATAAGCCCCGCCCAACTGGATACGTGTCACGGGACGATGTGCGTGAATGCATGCGTATTATAGTGCGCCGCAAATTTACGCACTGCGTAAGGGTGACGTGATGCTGACCAACAAGCGGCGGCGCAGGCAGAAGTAGTGTGTGGCAGAGCACGTAACACCAACGTACGTATACCGTATGTGTTACGTTCTGCGTAACTGAGTTACGCAAATGTCACGTTGGCCCCACGTACTGTGGGGGTTAAACCCCAGCTATATAAGGGCCGGCAGCTGCACATGTGAGGCTAGTCAATGCCGTAATACCACAGCGACAAGACATACTACCAACGTGCTGAAGCAACATGGACAACATAGCTGAAATGCGTCAACTTATAGCTATAACAATTAGGGATAGACCAGAAATGTTGCCATATGTCATTGAGTATGTGCACGTCATGTTATTGCTGGAGCTTGCAATGATTGCTGCAAAGCACATAGAGCAGAAAAAGGCGGCCAAGGAGGTGTGGGCGTGGCCGTACCTGCAGAAAAGGATGGAGCAAGGTCATTATGACATGTCTTCTGCACAATATGATCATAAGAAGAAATGCACGAAGACAAGAAGGGGATCAGGAGCACCCTGTCACACATGCTGTCATCCCTGGTAGCTGGAGGAGTGACCCGTCCTTAGGAGCAGCCCTTCCAACCGTGACCGGCAACACTGCAACGAGGGATGCAAAGGAACAGCGTAACATGCTGAAGGAATACTTTTCATCGGCTGAAGGCTCCGTGCACTGGCAGGAGAACATGATTTAGTTACTCTCCTGCATACCTGATTGTTGTAATTACTTAAATGTCTGTTCCTGCATATATTTTGGACTTATTTAAAATTCAATAATGTATCAATTCAGGATTATTTTGCCCTGTGCATTTGTGTGCTTCTGTTTGCTTTAGTTGATTTAATAAAAGATATTGCTCAAATCCATGATATATTACTCTCATCAATACTTGGTAATTGGGAAGAGGATAGAGCGGGACATGACTTTGCAAATGTATGTTTAATCAATATGAAACAAACATACATATAAATAAAAGAAAGAAGATGTAGTTATTTTGCCCTTTTAATAATTTCTTAACATGGAATCTATTCTGATATGATAATTCTATCATTTTTGAAAGTACCTTCTCTTAACATTGTTTCTATTCTGTTCATGTATTTATTTTGGACTTATTTAAAAATCAATTATGTATCAATTCAGGATTATTTTGCCCAGTGCATTTGTGTACTTCCGTTTATTTTAGTTGATTTAATAAAAGATATTGCTCAAATCCATGATATATTACTCTCATCAATACAATACTTGACTTTGCAAATGGGAAGAAGATGAAACAAACATACATGACCTGGAAAGCGATGTAGTTATTTTTGCCCTTTTTAATAATTTCCTGTTCTGATTTCCCTAGGTTTTAAAAGCCTTTCTCCATTGTTTCATCTCTGCGGTTTTATTTTGGATGCAATAATGGTCAATTCGTTGCCCTGTGCATTTGTGTACTTCCGTTTATTTTAGTCTTTAATAAAGATATTGCTCCCACGCCATTCTGACATGACCTGGACGCAGTGCCCTGTCCCTTTTCCCCAGGTCAAAGCCTTGCCACATCTCCGCGGTTGCGGGGATGCGGCAGGGCCCCCCAGGTAAATAGCGTCCTCCCCCCGGCGCACGGCCAGGTGGTCCGTAACGGTCACGCCGCATGCTGCCGCATTTACACAGTACTTACGGTACATTTACGTTGTATTTGCATTGTGTTTACGTACTTTCTGGCTCCGTCCCGTTCGTGGCCGTGCGTGCGCTTGCGTGCCTTGATACGTGAATGTGAGAACTTAGCATTAGACTTATGAATAAAATTTTGTGAAGAAAACGTTCGCTCTGCTGTTGCTGATGGCACAGGTAACGTAGCGTATATTGATTGAAAGAATACAATGTTCAATTATTCATATGGATTTTGGGGGGGGAGCTAAAACTCAGAACTATATTTAACATTCACACTGAAAAACTCTGGCATATTTAAACGTATCGGTTGAAAGAACACTGTAGAGTTTCAAAACTTGCCAAACGTAAAGCTGACAGTTTTGAATCTGCTTACATGATATTGTACGTCGTAACGCCCATATCAAAAAAATGAAGTAGTTGTAGAATTTTTCCGAAAACCCGTGTACTTTGAGACCCTTCTATTTGAACCAAGAGATAAAGTTCATAAAACATTTTTTTCTTGGTTTAATCTATCCTGTCTGATTTCAGGACGATGCCCCTCAAAAAAAAAAGTAAAAATATTCTACCAGCGAAAAAAAAAGAAACTACTTCACAGAAAAAAAGAAACAGCTAAAGTAGCTTGTCCCAGGAAATTAGAAGTTACTAAGTATCCTGTTCTTATTTCAGTTTAGTAATGCTACCTTTAAATCCAACTGTGAAAATAAATAAAATATAAAAAGAACTGAAAAGAACGAACTTGGTGTTTATGTTGTCTATACAATCATTCCAGTTACAATGTAGCTTTTGTTGGGAGACGGGAAGAAATTTCGATAAACTGACTGGTGAATACAGAGGATCCGTTTGTGTAAATAACAGCAGCAATGCAACAGCCACACATTGAGGGATACAGACTATAGAATGAATCTTAAGGTGGGTAAATTCGTATACAGAAGCACTAATGTAAAATCTCGAAGGAGAGTGCCTGGTATCCTTCATAACCCGATACCACCTGTAGCTGGGAACAAATCCTTTAATTTTTGGAAAAGATAAAAAATGAAAATAAAGCAACATATAAGAAGGAACGCTTGCTTTGTCCGAAGAGAAACTTAACTCTCAAGATTTGTCACGAAATCCAAAAACAAAAAATTTTCCATTTTATTGAAGCAATGCCAAATATGTGATTGTTGTGACCCATAACTTGGATTGACCCCCACCGCTCCAACATCGTTTCTCAGCAACCGATGGAACCAAATCCACAACAAAAATCATTTGTTTTCTTACAGAATCTTGATCTAGTGTCATTTCCACTGAGATGAAGAGGTAATCTCGTAAAACATGAGTGTTAGGTTATTTCTAAGACTATGTCAAAACACAAGAAAAATCTCCCATTTATCATTGGTCATAATAATAATGACAAAATTTACAACATTAACAATGATAATGGTAATAAAAGTAATGATTAATATGATTAACATTTTTGCTTTACTGTTAATAATAATAATAATAATAATAATAATAATAATAATAATAATAATAATAATAATAATAATAATAATAATAATAATAAAAATAATAAAAATAATAAATACAGTTGTAATATAAAAAAATAATGGTAATAAATAATTTATTTCCATTATAACTAATTAATAATCTATATATTTTTAATAATGAGTTATAACTAATAATAATAATAATAATAATAATAATAATAATAATAATAATAATAATAATAATAATAATATTTTTTTCTATCTCAGTCATCCTATGGTGGGGGAGGGTTCCGGGTTGCATCCTACCTTCTTAAGAGTCCATTACTTTTCTCACTATGTGCGCTGTTTCTAATAGCACGCTCTTCTGCATGAATCCTGGAGCTACTTCGTCATCTAGTTTTTCCTGGTTCCTTTTCAGGAATCTCAAGATTGTGCCTGGTTATGGGTACAATTTCTACTGGCATATCCCAAAACCTTCTTATTTCTATTTTCAGGTCTTGATACTTATCAGTTTTTTCTCTTTCTTTCTCATCTACTCTGGTGTTCCATGTTCTGTTATGCACCTAGGTGATACAGAGAGGCAGACAAATAGACAGGCCAACAGGAACTGAGACAGAGACCAATAGGACTTTGGCAAAGTTTAGCGGTCAGTTCATGAAACGTAATTATTTTCAAATATCACAGGCCTAATTCCTCGTCAGAATATTGTTTCAAAACTTCCATCCACTAAAAGGTTCTATTTTTAATATCAAGATTATACCGAAAAGTCAAAATTGCCACCAGGAGAGAAGCTGGCTAAAGACAAAGAGAAAGAGGGGAGAATTTATGAATGTCTAGTCAGAGCAACACAACTATTCTCCGTTGACTTTCTGTCAGTTGTATGTAATAATGTGTTGCATTGCATACCTTTTACGTGCTCGGTAAGATAAAAACAAAAGTTACCCACTGAGACCGTACACAATATGGTCAAGGAAAGCATAGATGGAAGTTTAATGACGTTTTCATCTCATAAAAAATGGAGCTCAAATTTATTCATTACGAATCAAAATTAGAGAAAACATAAAAATTACCAAGAACACACGGCAGTGGAAAGTGTTAGATGACTATCCAGTATCCTTATCAGCACATCTATCGGAATCACTTCATGCGTTTCTTTAGGTTGATCCTTCAGAGAGCGTGCTTATAAAACCATCACTAACAGCCTCTTTCTGCCATAAGCAGATGGAAAAGAAAGGTAGCAGCTATATTCTTTTGAATTAGATACAGGAATTACTTTTTCCAGCATAATCACTCTAATTATTGTTACAGGAATACAATATTCTAATAGTTCATGATCTGTATTTATTTTGCAAAATACTTTATACATTTCTTTGGGGCATATCATTATAATAAAAAATCTTATAACACGTGCGCTGATGTATTTCATTAAATTCCAACACTCCTTTCGTTTATGGCATACTGTATCCTTCCCTTTTTGTCTTTAGAAGATAAAGGAAAGGATCCTAGATATTCTACGAGCCACATGCAAAAAGAAGAGGTCAAAAAGAAAATTTGATCTTACCGTATGATTCGTTATAAAAAAAAAAAAAAATAGGAAAATTCAGTACCAAGTAAGCCTCATGGTGAATATAATGAAAATGTATAAGGGAAAATATAAGAAGAGAACCCTCTACAAAAATGGTATTCAAATGAAAATAAAATGAAAAGAGTCTTCATTGTTAGAGATATCGAATACTGGAAAAAAATTATATAAGTGAGTGCCAGTCATCACAACGTTGTTTATTTTTTCTTAAAAGATAAAGACACACCATTCACCTCCTTCGTCTAAGATCACTCGTAAAAAACTAGATTCTTTGTGGTATCCCTTCATACCTAGTCGTCACCCAAGGGAAACTGCATTCGATATTGGAGTAAATTTCAGGTTCATTTATCCAAAGAATCCAAAAATGGTTTCATTATCGCTAGCTGAAAGGACAAAGTTTCTTAAAAAATATTAAGCAGTTTTTCATTGTGTCTTTTTTCTGGTTTGGCGGAGAGGTCCTCTCCTAATGGTGCCCAGGTAGCCCTAAGGTCAAGGTCCTTACTCTATCGCGGGACCTCCTCGGGTCCTTGCTGCGTAACCTCTGGGGAGCCAGACTGTCACTTTTTGGCCATTGCGCTTTGAGTGGTGTATTTCATAACAAAGAAATCTTTCATTTGGAGGCACTTAACAATATATTTTAATTTATTCGATACTGAACTGGGTTGGTATCTATGAGGTATATTATTATTACTATCATAAATAATGTTTAAAATTTTATTATTATTATTATTATTATTATTATTATTATTATTATTATTATTATTATTATTATTATTATTATTTTCCCTATTCATTTATTTATTTTATTTTCGTCTACCACAAAGTATCCAGACTTTTATTACTATTTGTGCTGTTTCTAGCGGCCCTCTCCTCAGCATGAATCCTAGGGCTGCTTAGGCTTCCAGTTTACCAAGACTTTTTGATGCAGCCAGCAGGTCAAGGTACTTAATTATTTTTCTCTCTCTTTCTACACACTCTGGAGTTCCACGCTTCTGAGACATTTGGTTTTGTTTATGTCGATGTGCTTGCATCATACTGTCCTTCCTAATACTGTAGTCCAGAGCAATTTTTCAGGCAAGTTATTTCCTTAAGTTTCTTACTGAATAAAACATAAGAATATTTGGGAGTTTTCCTACCCACTCTAAAAATAGTTTCCCTAGAACAACTCTCGCAATACGTCAAGGGCTTTCTGAGCTAACAAGCAATTGATTCAAGTGAGACAATCGCTTTCTCTCTCTCTCTCTCTCTCTCTCTCTCTCTCTCTCTCTCTCTCTCTCTCTCTCTCTCCATGGTCTCTTAATATCGTTTGGTCATTAGTGTAAGTTGAAGAGCGTCGATTTACCCAGTATTGACGAAATTTATCGGTTCTAAAAGATCACACCTAATGCCGCAATATTGTTTTCACTAATATTTAAAAAATAAAGAGGAATTCATTATCAGTACAGGTCTTCCACCACATGTGAATTGTCTTTACCAGTTAAGAGCAAAATGTCGTTATTGTCGTTGTACACAGGGTCTCTCTTTATTAGACGTAGTTTTAGTGTTAGAGACACAGTTGAAGAAGCACTTGATACTAAATTGATGCTGAAAAACGCCTTATAGAGATTTTATTTTCTAAAACCTGCCTGAAAATCTCTCAGTGCCCTAAGAAACGGTGGGGAATCGATGATACAGAAGATCCTCAGAACTTTCGCTACCGAAAGATGCCATAAGTTAGTGTCAAAGCATATTCTATGGAATTCAAATCGTTGAGAGGACAAACACACAAAAAATGACAGAATAATTAAGACTACATCATCCTTAAGGCGGTGATAACAGAGGTCCAAAGAAAGATAAACTAGATGCTGTTAAGTACACGAATATAAAATTGCCTGAATATAGAATAACCCTTGATTTCTAAAGGTGATATCACGTTCCTTATAAAGGAAGACTTTATTTCTGGAAGCCCTTCAAGTTAATCGTAACCATTTCCTCGCTTAATTTAAGGGGGTATCACCGTCGGTGCACCTCACGCGGTGCACTGTAGGCATTACTTAAGTGTCTTTGCAGTGTCCCTTCCGCCACTAGCAGCAACCCCTTTCACTCCTGAAACCGTTCCTCAGTTCATATTCTTTTTCTTCCATCTTACTTTCCCCTTCTCCTAACAATTGTTTCAGTACGCAACTGCCTTGAGGTTTCCCTCCTGTTATGCCTTGAAAACCTTTTACTCTCAATTTCCCTTTTACCGCTGAAGCACCTCATAGGTTCCAGCGCTTGTCCTTTGGCCTCGATTCTATATTCCAACATAGAGATAAGCTACTTCGCCTTCACCTCAACACATCAGCGACTGAAACAACAGCTAATGGAAAAGAAAGAGAGAGAGAAAGCTAAGTATATCTTAGTTTAACCTGACCACTGAGCTGATTAAAGCTCTCCTAGAGAGGGCTGGCCCGAAGGATTAGATTTATTTTACGTGGCTGAGAACCAACTGGTTACCTAGCAACGGGACCTACAGCTTATTGTGGAATCCGAACCACATTATGACGAGCAATGAATATCTATCACCTGAAAAAATTCCTCTAATTCTTCATTGGTCGGTCTGAGAGTCGAACGCTGGGCCAACAGCGTGCTAGCAGAGAGCTCTACCCACCCCTCCAATGAAGAACTGAGAGAGAGAGAGAGAGAGAGAGAGAGAGAGAGAGAGAGAGAGAGAGAGACGGAGGAGGGGAAGGGGAGGGGCGGGTGTTCCAGTCCTTAATTACCTTAGACTGAATGCCTACGCTAAAAACTTGGCGCTTTACTTACAGCCGGTTTCATGATTGAAAGTTAATATTACATCTTTAGTATCTTTGCTGTATTTTTTTTTTTTTTTTTGCAAAATCTTGTATCGTTTTCAGCGTGTATTGTAAATAAACAGGTGTTACGATTCAGACCTCTGTGGTTACAACTTATCTGCTTCTCTTTCTCTCCCTCACTCTTCCTCAGCTGAATTATGGTTTGTAGTTAAATGTCCTACTCTATACATCGCCTTGAAATATCGGACAAAAAACATCTGACCACTGATTTCTTTTTAAGCTTGATGTGTCCTCTTAATTATTCTCACAGTCTTTTATTCTACTCCTACTTATCATCCTCTTTTCATTATTTTCTTCTAAACTCTCGCTTTTATTTCCAAGTCTTCTTCATTTTACTCGTGTGTTGCGTCTCCTCTTTTCCTATCCTGCGCACACCCCACCGCCACCCGCCCCCCCCCAAACCAAACACTCTTAATTAAGTTCTAATTTGCAACAATATCAGAAAAATGAGACAACGAAGAAAAAAACATAGGAGGTATTGATTTTTCTCCTAAAGTCCTTTAGATATTGTTGGTCCAATTAGGACATGATCTCATTGTCTATAAAGAGCGCCATTCTGTTTGCAAGCATTTCTTCAGAGTTACTTATAGATGATTCTGAGATCACGACACGAGCAAGAAATTTATGAATTAACCCAGTATATTTTAATCATTATTCCACAAAATCTACTTTTTACCAGAGCATGAAACATACTAAAATGAGGACGAGTTAAACGGCCCTTAAATTGTACACGTACGTGATTATACCTACGTCGCATTTGCACGTTCATTCATTTAGGAGTTATTGTTTGATATGATTTTGTATTTGAATGCGTAGCCATTTGCGCACGTTATATTCCTATGTATACAGTACAAAATAAGAATTAATTTTCTATATTCATATGTTCTTATGTCCATAGTTCTCTAGGAGTATGTGTGTGAGAGAGAGAGAGAGAGAGAGAGAGAGAGAGAGAGAGAGAGAGAGAGAGAGCAGCAGTAGCAACAATGGAAACCTTCCATCTGTCTCTTTCATCGAAAGCAGAATACAAACCATCCATGGAAATTTTCCTGAAAGAAAAAATGCCTTTTGCGCATGCGTGTGTCTCAAGGAAAATTCCCGAACTGAATCTCGGCGTCTGGAAAAAGATCTTACTGGAGAGGAAATAGTATTAAAACTCTATTAGAGAGAAATGAGCACCCATCCCACTTCTTGAAACTTCAAGTAAGATAACAGCAAAGGAACAGAGTTCACACAGAGAAATTCTAATCAGATTTTCGGCTCTAGCGTTTAATTAAGACCTCAAGAAAAGTAAAAGAGGAGACCCGACCTTGAGGAGGAAAAGACAATGTTATTTAAGGAAGTTCACTCGCTCGAGGCAAAATGCGACTTTACAAATAAGTTCTAAAATAAAGGAGGAAACTGGATCATACGTGATTAATTTATTATAATAAACTAAAAAATAAGAATCTAGTGCAACAATTACGTTCTATTCTTTAGGAAAGGAGAATTCTGGTAGATTCTATTTTCAAAGATAGTTAAATATAAATTTCGTCGTCAGAACAGTTAAAGGTCTTATGAAAACTCATATGAATGTCATGGAACGAGACCAATAAACCTTAAGGACATTGGTCAACAAATCATACCGAAGACGAATTAAACTAAAGGACAGTTTTTTGCCATAGTTTAATCCGTTTTCATCTTCAACAGTACAATTATAACTAACGCTATCCTAATTTCACAATTTGAAAAAGTGAGCCTTTATTCCTCTAAACTTCACTTCCAATATTTTTTTCATCTAGATATAGGAAGCTTTTTCTTACACATCTGTGCCAACAGTTAGAAAAATGTTCTGATTTTGTGATCGAAATAATTAGAGACAACTACAATAATCAACAGGGAAAAAAAAACTAATTTGAGGGTCAGTTAGTGAACAGGAAGAAATACTGCAGATATAAAAGTTCCGTACAACATCCCTATATATTTTAATGTATCGAAATTCAAGATTTCATTAAATAAAAGAAACAACAAAAAGCAAACATGAGTTATATTTTTGTGCGTATAAGCGACATTGAACCAACTACTGCATATACAAGTGGAAAAGTTTTGAGACTAAACAAAAATCCGTTTTCCACTGACCCCTTATTCTTCATGCACAACCTTGGATTCTCACTGCCTCAAAACTTAAAATGAATGAGAAAATATAAGATAAAAACTGCAATTCAATCCTCTTTGGCTGGTGTTCAGTTTCTTGTTTTGCAGCAAAAATTTAATTCAAAAGAATTTTTTTCTAAATCTTAGGAAAAGGGGAATTTTTCATCCGTATGAAATGGTTCACAAACAATAACCAGATTCCTTGTCTTGCTACTGGCTGACACACGGCTAACAAAAAACTGGACATTTCTTTCAATTTTCACGCAAACTATAAACAACTATTCCGCTTTGGTATGCAACAGCGCGTGCCGTTATGAGTCCTCATTATTGCCACCATCTTCATGAAATGGAAGGTTCTTCAGTTAATGGACAAAGGTATGAAGTCACAACTAATATTCGTACTCTCGTTACGTTTTGAGTAGTTTTCCTCATTTTTACTATTTTTCGTAAAACAGAAAACACTTGAACCCGCTCTCCAGAAAAAAAACTCAGCCGCATTTTTTTTTTTTTTTTGCAAAAACTTCATTAATTTTCCTGTCATTGTTATTTTATATATATATATATATATATATATATATATATATATATATATATATATATATATATATATATATATATATATATATATATATATATATAAATATATATATATATATATATATATATATATATATATATATATATTATATATATATATATATATATACATACATATATATATACATACATATATATATATATATATATATATATATATATATATATATATATATATATATATATATATATATATATATATATATATATATATATATATATATATATATATATATATATATATATATATATATATATATATATATATATAAACTCGACTGACTTTAGGCAGGATTTACTTGAAATTCTCTAAAAGACCAAATATTCAGCGTACAACAGAATCTGAAAAATGTTTCAGCGTGCAGCAGACTTTCACAGTCGATTATAATCTGTTCAATAATTTATTCCCGAATAATTCTTGT
>NC_089784.1:47191213-47196213 GCF_040412425.1 Macrobrachium rosenbergii
GATTTACAAAGTACTTGATTGAGGTTGCCATTTGAATTAGACTTTTTTTTACAATTAAAAGGGTTTATTTACAGAGACTAAGCAAGTAAGCAAGAAGACAAAACAGAATGCAAATTGTAACCAACAGGCAGGCTCATTAATTATATGCAGTGAGTAATAATGCAGACATTGGCAAGCAAGCAATTTAAATATGGAGGGGCCAAGGTACAATCATCCCCAGTTATAATAATAACTCGGTTAGGTTAAAATTACATTAAATCTTCGTTTATGGTAACTCTTAAGAAGGGAAAGCTCCAGGATAATAGAATCAGTTAATGTAAATGTTCTGTGGGGCCAGCAATGGACTTTGGCAATTGGGCTGCAACCAGGAATGGTTTCAAAATCTAAATGGCAGTCAGGCTTAGCAGACACAGATTGGCAACGGAGCAGACGATATCTCCCCTGTAAGAGAGGTTATGAGTTAACACCACACTAAATGAGAGAAATAAAATCTCCCTATGAAATATTATACAAATGCACCTTCTTAAAGACTAAACCTTACATAGCCCAGAAGATAATTATAAGAAATCTCGTAATCACAGTCTTTGAATAGTAGTTGAGTGGGCTCGGGTACAATGAACATGTGTTGCCAACACATAAAGAGAAAACTTCAACACTTGTGTCACTTAGACTAAGTTGCCCTTAATTTGCACTGGGAAAGGGATAACTGGATATTTATCACTAGATCTTTTGCTTGATTTCAAGGCATGTTACGGGGCAAGTTACAGGATGCCGAAGCAGGATACTTAACAAAGGGAAATGCTTTGTGGAGGAAGGAATTGAAGTTTAAAGGAAAGGAAAATTTAAGGGTTTTTAGGGAGGAGGGAAAGGGCTGGCTTAATGACTACTTGCAATTCACGAACCTGGTCTAAAGCTGTTGGCACCAAACAATCGACTAGGCCGTTCGTCAACGGTAGTTTCACCCAGCGTAGAGCGGAGAGGAACGCAAGACATGCGCCCCTGACAAGAATCAGGAAATCTCTGACGAATGCATCTCCGAGGCGGCAGCTGTGTTTTCGAAATTTAGGCCGATCAGATCTGCAAAAGTCAAACAGCCAGCAAAAAAGCAGAGCAAAAGGATCTTTAATATTAAGTACTTAGAGGTTAAGGTCCTACCTGGCGGCTAGCCCCATTATGCCTATTAACCTTCCCCCATACCTAAATACTCCCACATTGCATGATGGGGTGAAAAGGGGGTCCCATTGTTTCCCTGATCAGGCAATTGGCGGGGAAGGAGGCCTATTTGCTACAAACCGGTGCTAAGGGCTATTGTCTGAGTTCAAAAATTCTCTTGCTTCTCCTGTGCACGCCATATTTCCCTGCCCCAATCTTCAAATGAACAGAGAAACTGTATTTCAAAATTAATGATGCACTGGGTTTATATATAGTATATATATATATATATATATATATATATATATATATATATATATATATATATATATATATATATAATTATATATATATATATATATATATATATATATATATATATATATATATATATATATATATATATATATATATCTATATATATATATATATATATATATATATATATATATATATATATATATATATATATATATTTATATATATATATATATATATATATATATTTATATATATATATATATATATATATATATATATATATATATATATATATATATATATATATATATATATATATATATATATATATATATATATATATATATATATATATATATATATATATATATATATATATATATATATATATATATATATATATATATATATATATATATATATATATATATATATATATATATATATATATATATATATATATATATATATATATATTATATATATATATATATATATATATATATATATATATATATATATATATATATATATATATATACATTTTTATATATATATATATATATATATATATATATATATATATATATATATATATATATATATATATATATATATATATATATATATATTATTATGATTAGCAAAGAATTCGCTAGCAAATTGCCTCCCCCTCCTTTGTTGTTGTTGGTTGTTCATTTTACTGCCAGCCGCCGATCTGATAGACCATCTGTCTATCGACTTAAAAACAAGGGTTAAAAGATTAAAGCGCTCCATTTTTATAAAGATCTTTCCTTCTGAGGCAAAAGTAATCTGGCTTGGTGTTTCTCCTGCAGGCCAAAACCTCCCTGCGGGCAACTTGAGGTGCAATGAGTCAAAGCATCTGTGTTGGACGCACCCCCTGCCCCATAGGAGGGATAAAAAGCAGAAACCCACGAGTCGACACACACGCGGGCTGGGGATATGGGTGAAGACATCCTCAACACCTGGCCCCATCGATGCCCTTGCATCCCAACCACGTGGCCTTTCCAAGTATACTTTCCTCGTGCCCCTTCGACCGTTTCCTCAGCCCACACGCTATTGCTTGAGGTTTCGAGGAGTCCCATCGCCTTGCCTCACGGAAGCCCTTGCATCTCACCACGTGAAGAAACTCGCCCTCGAAATCGCAAGTCATCCATGGACCGCCTTCTACGCGCCTCGGAAAATCTGCTAAGGTAAAGTGCCCTGGAAGAGCCCCATTTCAGTCACGCTTTTTGTCTCGTAATATTTGCTTAAAGAAAGCCAGAAATCACCCTTGTCTAATGTCCGTGCGCCTCTTGCATCGGCAGTATTAAGTCTTTATTACTCCTTTGGCACCCTCAGTGCAGCCTCGAATTCATTATTCTTTTGTCTATTTTTCATTACTGGCGTATAATGT
The DNA here is from genome assembly GCF_040412425.1 of Macrobrachium rosenbergii. NCBI lineage: Eukaryota > Metazoa > Arthropoda > Malacostraca > Decapoda > Palaemonidae > Macrobrachium > Macrobrachium rosenbergii. Next base: position 47,194,044 of record NC_089784.1, read on the forward strand.
ATATCTCTCATTTCAGAGGGATCCTATTTCGTGGAAGCTTCTTGGACTGTGTCTGGAATCCCCAGTTTCATTCAATCCCGTAGGAATCTCATTCAGGATAGTAATCTACTTGAGTTCCTCTTTCCCGTACTGATATCATTTATGTAAATACACTCCTTTAAATGTGCCTGTGTTTTGATGTAATTCCCTCAGTAACAAGAGCCCTATGCTCATATGAAATTCTCCTTTGTTTTCCTCTTTTTTACGTTTTCCCGTACCCACAAGTCAGAATCACAAGGCTAAATTACCTTAAATTGTTGCTACCTGTCTCACAGAGCATATTTCAAACTAAAACTACGGAAAAACGTAATATATATATATATATATATATATATATATATATATATATATATATATATATATATATATATATATATATATATATATATATATATATATATATATATATATATATATATATATATATATATATATATATATATATATATATATATATATATATATATATATATATATATATATATATATATATATATATATATATATATATATATATATATATATATATATATATATATATATATATATATATATATATATGATTTTATAACCATTTTGTAAGTGTATGTGGTGTCTCTGTGAAAATTTTGATTTTTTGCTTACAAGATTTGTCATTTGTTGTGAAGACGTGATTTTAAAATGTCTTTTCTTACAGATATGTTGTGTTAAGTAAACTTATGATTCTGTGGGATAATTTTTCCCATTTTGTTTAATCTTTTGAAATTGTATTTTGAAAAGCTTATCTGGTCCCTACATCCTGTCTTCCGAGAGAGAGGGAATGGAGGTTAGCTTTCACGTTTGATCAGGTGCTTTGGGTCAAAAGTTATCCTCTTTCTTGTCTGACGAGCTGTCACCCAATCGGCGACCCTCTGTTATATCTTTAGTCCTGTTTGCTTATTCCGTCTGTATTAACTCTGCCTATGTCTATTCTATTCGTAATTTTAAGGAAGAGAGGTTGAGAAATAGCAAATAAGTGCTGTCATTTTGTATTTAATGTTTACCCAGCTGCCCAAGGTTGACAAAAGGTTTTGTGAACTCTGGCCAGGAAGTGTCAGTCATAAACGATAACACCGTTTCGCTTCGAAGCGATCGTGTATACCTTGTATACGTGTGTGTATGTGTATTCATACATGTGTATTCTGTGTGAACACCCTTTGTGTATTTTCAGACTAGGAAACTTAAAATCCAGTGTCTTTTTAGAGACAGATCAGTCTACTGGCAAGGGTCAATAGAGGCAGAACCAGACCTCTCTCTCTCCCCTCTCTCTCTCTCTCTCTCTCGATAGTCCCGATATATTATAATAGGAATAACAGACGTGTCTGTAAAAGCTCTGTTAAACTCGCCCCAGGAGTGTGTTAATTTTGTAGAAGGGTTCAGGAATTAATATTTTGTACGAGTGTTGAAGAGGAGATATATATTGGTGTATTGTTTACTAAAGGTAATGTGGTGAATATTGAGTTTTGTTAATATTCTTGGTAAAAGAGAATTGTTGTGTTTGAATATGTTTTAAAAAGAAGTGAGCCTGACTTTTCTTTTTATAAGAAAAGTTATATAAAAGATTGAGGTAATATTTAAACACATTATTGGTGATTGTGGTGTTTTCAATTTTGTGTATCGCATTCTTATACGTCTGTGCTATCATATTATTGTGATTTTATTGTTGCCGTGTTTTGCTGGTGATTTCTTTGCATTTTGTTTGTGCCTACCTGTTATAGACATTTTTGGAGAATGTTATGTGGATTTCAATCAGTAATATTTTGGTGACCGTTTGTAATTCTTGAATCAGGTAAAAGCTTGGCACTTAAATGATAGTTAATAGTTTGATTCTTACATAATCAGATTGTTTTCTTGATAAATTAAAGTTTTGTGAATAAAACTTGATTAAGAGATACTTAAATCTTACACTGTCGTCAATTAATGGTAAATCTTTTGAGATTGTAAACTTTACATATAACTTTTGAACTTAGAAATAAATCTGTTTGTTTAAAGTTTTTAAAAGATAGCGTTTCATTTTGATTACCAGTACTTACAGACATTATTGAGTGTGTATAAGGTAAGTGATATTCCTGTTTGTTCACCTATGACTTATCTAGGTAAAATAGAACCAGAG
>NC_089784.1:47198713-47203713 GCF_040412425.1 Macrobrachium rosenbergii
CGATAGTGATGGCAGTTGGAGATGAAAATATTAAAACATAAGAGCAGCGATGACCTCTGAAGTATTATAGTAACATCCTTTTATTAAGTAAAGTATGACAACAGTAAGCAGTATCAGAAAAAGTCCTGTTTAAGAAACTGCAGGTAATTTCTCTCGGACCAACCACTATAGTGTTCAGGTGTTTCACACGCTTTAACTGAGTTGCCAAATAGCGCCAGATGTCGCTATTATAAGCTGTTGTCCGAAAACTTTTGAAGTATGTTGCAAAACTTTTTTGAGTGATTGTACACACACAGAGAGACACACACACACACACACACACACACACACACATATATATATATATATATATATATATATATATATATATATATTATATCATATATATATATATATATAGTTAAGCTGCCACGATTAATTACGTTAATTAGATAATTACTTGGATAAGCCTTGAATTGCACTCACTATGGACATCCGTAAATAATACATGAAATATACAAAATTACATATAAGGATAATAATTGAAAGCTTTGATCAATACAAGATACTACTTTACTGCACACAACATAAGCAATTCAATAAAAATAATACTGATTTAGCCATCAGTAAAGAAAGATACTGGTAGACTTAACAGCGCCACAACATACTGATTTCGGTTTACAATAAATACATTACTGCTACAATCTATTGCACAACGAAATCTGAATCCCCTCTAGGGACTCATTTGCATTTACTGATTTCTGGAAATGCTACACGTTGAATAGCCTGCCGCAGTTAGGCAGGAGTCTTTCAAGTAAGATGGATAGCAGAAATGCGGGGTTGAATAATAACTCATGCCTGGAAATAGAATGATCCAGGTAAGGCTTAATGATTGAAAAATGCTCTCACTTGCAATAATCTATCACCGTGGACGGCTGATTTACTCTGTGTTAGTGAACAAAGGATTATTTCATTTATAAACTTAATTCATATGGGGAGCACAAGTACTAGTATTCAGCAAGGGGTTTTGCTTTGGGAGAGATTTAGTGAGAGGATAAACACTGGTACTCAATTGCAAATTCAGGCTACTTATATAAACCCAGATTGCAACATACATTATATATAATAGATATCCATTTTGATCCATTTACTAAATCTTCTATATTGACAGTTGAAATATAATATATTGTTGTTGGTTCTTGTGACCTCAAAACTAAGTGGCAACGTGATTTCAAGACAAAATGGATACGGCCTAGGATTCAGGACCTGCAGATCAAAGGTCTGCTCTAGAGGGTGACTGACGCGGGACTGATTTCCATCGGCTCCTTCGCGGATGTTTGTCTGTCTTTATGAATTCCAGCTACGGAAATGGAAACTTGCCTGTGGGAGGTTTGCTGACATTCTGAAAACCAATTAAGACCAGCAAAAGGAGAGAACAGGGTTATAGGTCTTGGGGGAAAAAGGGATAAAGTGACTACTAGTATGCTTATCCTCCATATCACTAAAAAACTTATGATTAGGATGACTGATTCTCTCTTTGTGAGTAGTTTTGGAAAGCCGTGATAATGAGTTGATTTTATCAATGAAATCAAATGGTTTAATATTTTAATCAAGGTTTTGGGAAGGATACACGACAAGCATTCATCCAAGAATCTTAGGAAAACTTTTACCCATAGCAACTCTATCGCACGGAATTTCAGGGTACCCTATGAGTGATGAAGAGGACACTTTGTGCAGGCCTCCAGCATTGTCGGGAGGTGTTCTTCATAAAGGTCATGGTCCAGTGCTGTGTTGTCTTTAAATCCTTTAACCAATATTTACAGAGGTGTTTTTTAACCCCTTTATCACTAACATGCCATATCTCTAATCATCTGCCTGCAATTTGGATACTTCTCCTCCAGTACAGTCATTGCATACATGGATGTGGAGAGTCTCTTCATGAAAAGGAAAATCAATAAGAAAACTTGATGCACTCTGGGTACAGTGCATAGGCCAACACAATGCCATTCTATGATATCCTTGAAGAAGATGTCCGAAAAAATAACGTTTGTCTTTAAAAGAAGGCCTCTTCGTTACCCAAAGGAGCAATCTCTACAAGCAGTGCGAAGGAATTGAGAAGTGGCTTAAATGTGGATTTCACCAAATTCTACTTGGCCTTTAAAGGGTGAAAAGTATTCAGTAAGGTTCCATCCCCGCCCCTACCAGCACATCGAAATGCGGAAGGAAAAAGAGAAAAAAATTTTGTTTTTCTACAAGGAAGACTAGCTCGAATCGGCCATCGTTCTCAGCATGAAAGGGTATAATGAGTAACTTGAAATTTTTTTTTAAATAGAAAAGAACGCTTACATCCAAAGAACCCTTTCCCATTTTTAACTTAGGAGGGCCAGTAAGGGTGACAGAAAATCTGTCAACACAAGATATCTGGGAGAAGAGTCAATAAAACTGTTTTACTCGTATACTGGTACCATTCTACAAAATCATCAGCAGGACGAGAAATCTTGTAATGTTGTCATTAAGGATAACGTCTCTCCCACTTTTACCAATGACAAAGTTGCCCGTATTGTCCTTTCTTACAAAACACTGTAAGAACCACTTGTATTTAAAATAATCCAGCAGCCTCCTCCTGTTACTTGAGACTAAACAATTCCTGAAAATCGAGAAATTTCGTCTCTTTCATTAGTTTTATCCTTCTTTTCATCATTCATTCTCTAACAGCTTTTCTTCTCTCTCTCTCTCTCTCTCTCTCTCTCTAGAGGTCAACACTCAGACCCGTTACATCCCTTGAAATAGCATTAACTTTCTTACTGGTGCTGGAAGTTGCAGTGATATATGGAGAATGCGGCCACATGGCCGCTTGGAAAAGCTCAAGCTATTCCTTTGTCTAAACTCTGTTCCTCTTTGATTGAATAATAGAAGGTGTTGACATCAAGTGGACAGCGACCGCGCGACCTTGGCAAACAGTGTTGTAACCTGATTTGGCCGTGGAAGGACGCAAGCCAAGCCTCTCAGAGCATCCATCCACCCACTGCTGCATGGCGAGACTTCAAAGTACTCAGCAGATGAAAATTTAAAGAACATAATAATTTGTTCATTGCTTTATCCTTTTATCTACAATCGCGGCTCTAAAAAAATTTATGTTTTTACTCTTTCTCTCTTTTCAGTCAAATTTAGGTAAAGGCAATTTTCAGTTTCTTGTCCTCTAGTAGCCTATTTCTAGAGGAGGCAAATTTACCGGGTCTCTCTGCCAACCTTATTAAGCATTTCAGTTTCCGTACTTTGATTAAATCTTTAGCAAATATTATACCTTTTTTGAAATTTAATTCATTGGATATAATAATATTGTAACCTTATATCAGTATCAAAGCTTACTGAATTTAGTTCTCACTGAAGGAAAAATGGTACTTAATGAAGGAATATCCTTTTGGACAAGAATTGATGAGTGAAGATTTGAGCAGGAAAATATTACGAAAATTATGTTGATAATTTTCCCCACTGAATTTTCCCGAGAACAAGGTGGGAGGTTTTATAAAAGACAAGATTATAAAGGAACAGGTAATCCACCAGCGAACGGCAAGTGTTGAAAACCAAACAACTGATCTCTCTTTCTCTCTATCCCTAAGAAAAAAGAATTGGAAACTGCCAAAAGCAGCAACAATTAGGAGCTGTTCACTGTACACCTGTGCCCATTGCTAGAAAACCTAGAATGATACTCTCGGACCAAGAGTGTAAACAAGACGCGGTCTAAGCGTTTTCTTCTTGGAATACCTAATATTAAATCAATTGCTCGGTAAATTTTAGTCTGGACCTAGCTTCAAAATCTGATAAAGAGGTCTTGAGAATCAGTTAATGAAATATGCCATATATATATAAGCAATTTTAACAGGGGGGCAATAGAAATTAATAGTAAATATAGCATGAGACGGGTTATGAATTACAGGACGAGGCAGAAGTGTTTCTCGATATTAAATATGACATTATATCAGCAAATATGAGGAAGCCTTAGGATTTCCCATTCTTTTTACTTTCCTGTAACTTGTGGGTAATCAGAAATGAATATGATTGAGATATAAAGGATTATCATGATATACTGTTTATTTCGTAATGTTCTCTGGCTTTCAAGAAAATTTTCAGGCATATACAGTTTTTTGGTCAGCTAGTAAACGCAGAGACAGCGACAGAATTTTATCTGAAGTTTTGGAAAAAAAAATCTAAACAAGACTACCGAGGAGGGTTCCTGGAAAAGGTCTTTCATCGTCTCGTATATACATGGTAAACACCGTCAATTATGAGAGAAGGCATTGAGAGAGCATTGGACCGTTTCTCGCTGAGAGAAAATCAGAACCCCTTGACGCCTCATTTCTAACTATTTTAAAAACATTGGTCGTTAGCTATTCCTATTCTTCTTATGAACATTGTATTAGCCTTATACCATTAATAATGGACTTCATCATCAGCTAAATATTTGGGAAGTATACTGGATAGTCTAGAAAATGTTTTATCAAAAGGTTTATCTTTTATACAAAGCTGTCTGGAACACTGTTTAACTTTGTTACAAATGCTTTATGCAAAACCTCAGAGGCCCCACACATAATCTAGCTTGGCATCAAGAGGGCATTTCAGCTCAGAGGAAACCAGACTACAGATAGCGATACAACAATCGCAATGACATTTATAACTCCGTTCTCAGTGTCATCTGTACTCTCTATCAATAGGCAGGCTGCTAGACAGACATATTTCTTAGCATCACCACTAGACTGACGCACATCAGGTAGACAAATCTGTCCCTTTTGCTCTCACTGACATGCAATGAAAGAGATGTAAATTCAAGCTAACAACAAGTTACTGTTCTCTCTCTCTCTCTCTCTCTCTCTCTCTCTCTCTCTCTCTCTCTCTCTCTCTCTCTCTCTCAGGATTCTGGCTTTGTTTCCGAAACTTGTTTGCTGAATGAGATTTATGAATGCTGAAAATTCTTCGATGGCAGCCTGACTAAGAAAGAGAAAATATCATATATTTTCTCATGC
>NC_089784.1:47208713-47244532 GCF_040412425.1 Macrobrachium rosenbergii
CAAAAAAAGGGAAGTCTGGATTTACCTTAACTGCCAGTTTTCTAAGAGATCGAAGCACAGAAAGCCACGTCTGGACGATATCGCTCTTGGCTAGATAACAATCAATCAGACCTAACTTTTGGCACAATTAGACACACAATCTCCATTTTTCTAACGCACGAACTTACGTACTTGCATACCAACTTGGTCGGCTGCCTCACATACCAGCTTCAATATTGTGTGTTCTTTCGAGCCAAAACAGCTGAGACAATTGAAACATCTGCTGACTGCAGTGATTTGCATCTATGTCACCGTCCCAAGTACCACTCTGTAGCTACCTTTCGCTTCATCACACTATGACTGAACATACACAGTAAATCTAAAACGAAACATATTTCCCCATATAGTGCTCGGCCACCCCATAAGAGCGCCTCGCTCTTTTAATGGCGAACTAAAGTAAAAGCGTACGTATAAAATATAACAAAAAGAGCTATGCTCAATCAGCAATGTCTACTGAACTGCAGTTTTAAGTATTGCTCTCATGAACTATTTCCAAAGTCACTGGGTTCGTTTTCTTAGAGCCCTTGCATGTAGCTTTACAAGCACAAACAAGCTTTACTACCCCCATAATAAGAATTATCAGTAGAATAACCACTAAGATTATCAATATTGAAGGCAAAATGTATTTCCGGTACTCGAACATTATTGGATCTTCATCTTCTTCTAATGGTGGAATAGTCATTGGTACCCCTGTTGTAGGCACTGGAACCACATCATGATCGTTACGCATATGACGCATGAATATCTTCTCGGAACTGTTGAACACAGCACGGCTAATTACGAGGAAGTATGTTAATACCACACGGCATGAAGCATCAAACAGCTTAGATCCCTGGAAAATGAATGACGTTGACTTGTTACCCTGGCACATCGTCGTAACAGGACATTCTTTGCAGTATACGGCAGTAAGAGTTCTGGTGGAGATTATGTGGTATTCAAGTGGAAACTGTACAAAGTCACATTCTGTCGGTGTCTGTCTATGAACTAATGACAATTCACAACCACCCACAGATACAACTCACAACTGGAAAACACTACTGTCACACACATACTTCTCCCTAACTAAGGTACATCCTGTCTTATAATCAATTCCCGAACCCTGATACTGATCCCCTAAAATGAACATGGTCTCTAATCCATCCCATGTCACTACTGAGTCTCCGAAAGCACTCGGAAAAGGTCTAATAACAAAACTAAGAAAAGGTTTCATGGTACTGACAGGAACATATATTATTAATCCCTGATCAGACAATCTCACCCTCAAAACATTATAATATAAATACAAATCTCTCCTGTGAATAATAATACTTTCGCCCCATGTAGATAAGCAGAATTCCTTAAAACATTTTCTAGTGATCCTAAAGGTAATACATCACCATACACACGACCATCTGCTGCAGCAATAATTGTTTTTATTTGCATTTGCACTTCTATCCTTAAAGAATCAGTTTCTTTCTCAATATTAAGAAGAGTATTTTGGATCGTAAGAAGCGCTATTGTCACATCAAGATCTTCTTTCAAACCTTCTACTATAACTGACAACTCATTCAAAGAACGTCTAATTGTTTCAAAACCACTTCTCAATTTCTCATTACTTTCTTCATTAACCTAGTTAAAGAGACTGGCAAAATCCTCTTATTCTCTACTTCATCTAGCGTCTTTCTCATTCGGTGCAACCTATCCTTGGAATCATTCAATTCCTCTCTGGCTGATCCTATATTGTCAAATTCCACACTTATGGTCACCTGGTCCGAAGCTAACCAGACTTCATGATCTTCTTCAACCACTACACCTGGTCCTAAACAAACTTCTTGTGACCCCCAGGTTACTGTACTCAACAGGATTATCATTAAGAACTTCAGCATCTAGAATGAACAAGAGACAAAAAAAAAAACAATAAATATCATATGCATACAAATACCAACCCATTACCCCTCTAACTATATACAATTGTTCCATTACATCCCAACTTTCTTCAACTTCGAAATATGGGTCAACTTCGTCACACCAGAATTTACATCCTTTATTACAAATCTATTCCCTTTTTTAATCTCTACAATCTCAAAAGGTCCATGGAACTTTGGACTTAATTTATAATTCGGATCATTCCGAACATTCACTTTAACAAACACTCTATCACCCATAGAAATAACTACACCCGGCGATTTAACGTTACTCTTCTCTACCATTGCGCGAGAACTAAGTTCATGTTCTTTACTAATACGCGCAAATCTTTCTCTCGCTGTATTTATCGACGAAGTAACCGTGACATCGCCCTTAATTTGTTCTGGTAACAAATCAAAAGGTCCTTTCAACTTGTATCCATACAAAGCTTCTGCTGGAGATATCTTAATTGTGTCATTCACCATAGTGTTGATAATATATCGAACTTCAGCCAAAGAATCTGTCTATTTTTCAATAAGTGCATGTCCAATATATAGCCCACTAGGTTTATGCTTTGAGTCATAAATGCCCATTTTGCAGTTATGAATTATTTATACACATAGTTAACTGAAAGTGGCAATGATGTTTTTAGTCATTCATATCACTATTTTAAATGAGAACTAAAGGTAAAATTACTAACAGTTAAGTTAAGCAGGTTTTTATCTTTTCCATCTTTTACATACTTTAAAAAAATGTGTACTTTGCTTTGAAAATCTGAACAATACGTTGCCTATCATTTTCAAGTTAGAGAAATGTGAAACGAGGCAGACAAAATGGAAAGAGGCGCAGTGGTGATGAGGACACCTTGTCATTTCCATTATTCAGTTAGTGGGAATAATAACCAGGTAAACTTGTAAGCTGCTGTTTTCATTTATTAAAAGAAGTTCTATTATTTAGCCATCTCATTATCAAGAGGGGTTTCATAAGCAAACATTGAAGACATTTAATGGGAATCTCTTCATATGCCTTATCAATAAATTTACTTTTCCTTCAGTTTCTTAAAGGTATCGAGTCACTTTCGTTTAGTTCCTCGTACATTTCTTTTAATGCCAAAAGTAAATGAAAAATCATTAGTTTCAGTGGAACAGTGTAGACTCGTACTGTACATTTGAAGCACATTCGACAAGGAAACGAAAAGTGGAATAAATAACTTCATTTCATGGGAGCTTTGGCTGATTATAATCGTAAAAACTGCAGGCTCACATCAACCCCTTAATGGGCAAAATATTCGATCATGTTCAGTTGCTGCTTTTTCAACAGAACTGGTAGCAATTTTTCTTTTTAGCATATCACAAAAAGTTTTTCTGGCTATAAAATACTTTTTGTTTTGTTTTGTTTTGTTTTCTTTCCTTATTTTCTTCCAAAATAAGCTTCTGAGATCTTACGAATGCTATTTGAATGGTGTATATCTTATTATTGTTATCCTCTTTGCCTTTTCGACACTATAAGCGTAGATATAGAAATGTCCAAAGGATCACGAGAATCGGCCATAAATACAGGTCATTTCCTCATAAGACGCTTATATAACCGTCAGAATCATTCAATCGAACTACAAGTAATAGTGAAAAAGCATGTCAAATGAAGCTTATTTACCACGGTGAACCCATAAGAAAATAATAGAGTTAATAAAGAAACCAAAGCATCTCATTTATTTCGCCTGTGTGCATGTGTTTGCTTATTGGGCCAAACCCATTTCTTTGTGTATATGTAAAATTTAATTAACCAATGACAATTTTTTCTTTCTTTTTAGTTTTCTGTAAAAGAAAGCTATCGTGACGGCTTTGTCTGTCAGTCCACACTTTTTCTGTCCACCCTCAGATCTTAAAAACTGCTGAAGCTAGAGGGCTGCAAATTGGTATGTTGATCACCCACCCACTAATCATCAAACATACCAAATTACAGCCCTCTAGCCTCAGTAGTTTTATTTTATTTAAGGTTAAAGTTAGCCATAATCGTGCTTCCGGCAACGATATAGGACAGGCCACCACCGGGCCGTGGTTAAAGTTTCATGGGCCGCGGCTCATACATAATGATACCGAGACCACCGAAAGATAGATCTGTTTTCGATGGCCTTGATTATACACTGTAGCGGCTGTACTGAAAACTCGATTGCGCCGAGGAAACTTCGGCACATTTTGTACTTGTTTTAATTCTAAATCAGTTCCTATAATCATCTCCGATTCTAATTACACGCTGAAAGTGAAACAATCATATTAGTAAAGAAATCGGTAACGCGAGTGTTTCTCTTAATGAATGGAGGTATGACTTCCAATCGTTTCAAATGTATGAACCCTTCATTTCGAAATTATTGTCATTAATTATGATTGCTATGTTGTCTTTGATTTTCCTTTCTTTTCTTTCCGTGAATTAGTTCAATTAATTTCGCACCCCCAAAAAAAAATAAAAAAATCCTTTGGCCTTCGATGGCCTCGTTCATGAACGAAGTCTGTTCAAATGTCAACCCGATGGTCTTTCATTAACTTGCCCACTACGATCTACAATCAGCAATTTGTATCAGTTTGAATTTCCATTGTATCCAAAGTGCATCACTATTTCGAAGGGAGTTTTGTCTTCCACAGAACAATGGCTTCCGAATACTTCCCGCTTTCAAATATGAAGTGTTATCTGAATTGGGAAAAAACATTGCTTTTTGGTTATACGTTTTATTATAACATGCACACAAAACAGTAGAATGTTGAAATGCAAGTCAGAAATTGAAATTACGACATAACCATAAATCATGTTTAAACTTTCGCAATTTTGACAAATAAATATTGACGCATTCCCCTGAAGTTTTCAGATAAAATTTCTTGTTACCATTCTACATAATTATTACCATAAAAACAAACACTGAGGAACTATGTTTTTATTATAGGAGTGGTTCTTGCACTGAATGTGAACTTAAATGACCCCTAGCCTGACTTCCTGGTCTCAAATCTCGCCTCCACGTTGCCATTTCTCAAATATTATTTTTTTCAAACTTCTACCACCATCCTCTTCTTTTGCTTTTGTTCCCCAAGTTCAACAATTTTTCTTCTTATTATGAGATAACTTAACAATCGTTGAGAGTATCTCTATCTAAGTGACTCTATTTACATCTCACTGAGTGCTTCGTTTCTCTCACGTGGAAAGGTGACGTTCTTCAGCTCTTATTCCAGTGATTTTGACAATCCTTCCCCCCACTGTCTAATTATATGTCATGATTATTCTCTGCATACAAGGTCCTCGGGATTTTTACATCTTGAAAGACTATCGAACCATTTCTTTGTTATCATATTCTTTTTTGATCCTCAAGGAGTTTGCAGGTCAGCTGGCTCTTGTGCTTTTCCATCTATTTTCCCTAGCAGATTTATCCTTCGCTGATGCTTATGTTAAAATATTGTTGTTTTTTCAACTTTCACATTCTGAAACAGCTTGAATTCAACTCCTCTTAGATCAGCGGCAAGGCTTCGGTTATCATTTTCATTGTCTCACCGATGTTTGATCAGTTGTTCTGTAGTTCTCTGGACAATTATATTAGGCGACAAGGAGAACGTCAGAATGCCACACATGGCCCAAAAACGGTTTCATTGCTTAAAATCGTTCAATACCTATATTTTCATGATCCGGTTCGCGTTTCCACGTTTGTCAACTCTAACACCAGTCAGTTCTGCCTCGAAAACAAGGGTAAAATTCCAACGCAACGCGACGTGGTCATGTCTTCGGTGAGAGGGTGTGAGTTGTGGAGGTTTTGGTTTTTAACTGATTATGAATAATATTCTTCCTCTTATTTTCATAATACATTAAAATCCTCAACAATCACGCTAACATTACAAATAGTAATTTCGATAAAAAGCAATCAATAATAAATAAAACTTTTAATTTTTTTTTTCAAATGTGGACTATATTTTTCCTATTTAGAGAATTTTTGTTTAATAACATTGAAGCTAGAAGTACCCTCTTTACGACTGCCACAATAAATAAAGTAATAGTTCATAATTCTTGATAACTACTGGTGAATAATGAACATAAAAAATTTCTGGTAATATCTATAATTATTTAATTATTATAATTATTTTGGACTCATTCTATATCATTGTTAACAATTAGAATTTACTTATTCTTATTAATATAAAACTTTAAAGTGCCTATTAATTAAAAAATTTCAACAAGCATTCGCCTAATTGAAATTTAAAAATCGTTATTCAAAAGTTAATTTTTATTACACTTCTTAATTGTCGTTAATTAAATGCATATTTGGGGAATATTTTAATGTACGGACACTTTAATGTTTTGTTTTCATAATAAGTAATTTGTAAGTGTTTACAATTACATAGATTTAGTTTTGTAGAAAATATTTAATAAAAGTAAAAAACCGGAAAACAGCATAAAAATAGTTATTCGTAAATATTCACTAGTTCTTAATAAACTATTCAGTTTATTCATTCTTTTATGACTGTCGTAAAGAGGGTACTTCAAGCTTCAATTTGGTATTAAAAAGTTGTCTCTAAGTTAGAAATTAAAGTTTCTATGGTTGAAAAAAGCTACTTTAAACGCGTTTTTTGATTTGTGGCATTTTGACATTCTCCTTAGAGATTGTCACCCCAGCTGTCTCTAATGCCCTCGAAATCATTTTGTGTAAAGCTTTGTCAGCCAAACTTATATCTTGTCGCTCCTTTCCTTCCCTCTGTAAAATTTTATTAAACTTGTTAATCATTGCTGAAGGAGAAACATTCACTTCCTTCCTCAAATCTTGAAGGTTCTGCGTGGTTTTGTTCTTTCCTTTTACTCTTGTATGTACCTCTTCTCCGATCCATGTTTCCCAGCCCTCTTCTGTTGATTGTTCTCGCTCTATAATCAACTGAAAAGGCGTCACTTTGAGAAATTCGCTGCCACAAAGACTGATTCGTTCTATTTCTTTCTCTTCTGCCGTATAATTCATCAATTAATTTTAACCAGAATTCATTTGAACCTTTCGTGTTTATCAATTATTTTTGTGACCAGGTACTTCTAACTTGTTTTGGAGAGATTATATTATTAAATCCTATAATTTTTCTATGCAAGAATGTACTTGTACTGTACTTTTAAGAAGTTCTAAATTATTTTCTTCATATTACATATATATATATATATATATATATATATATATATATATATATATATATATATATATATATATATATATATATATATATATATATATATATATATATATATATATATATATAAAAGTTTAAGTTGGACATTCATCTCATTTTTGATTAATAAAATTGCTTTCATCTTATTTCAGTCTTTTTCATCTCTGCAGTTTTAGGTAAATTCTATCACAGCCATTGATCTGTTGAAAGTAAAGGGAAAATCCTGGTTCCTTCTTATAAATGGAAAGTCCATCTATTTATTCGTGCTTTAGCGGAGTTAGCATAAATCATTCTGACTTTCTATAAAGCGGAAATCTATTATATTACTTTCCTTGGCTGCCTTTCTGTGTATGTGTCCTTCCCCTTCCCTTCGACTCCCCTTCCCCTCCATTTCTCCCCTTCCCTTACCCTTCTCCTTCACCTCCCTTCCTCCTGCCGTTCCACTCCCTCCCCTTCCCCCCCTTCCTCCTCCACTCATCCTCCCTTACCTCTCCCCTTCCCCTCCCCTCCCTCCACCTATCCCTCATCTCCCACCCCTACCCCCTTTCCCCTCCCCGTCCCCTCCCCCTTCCCTTCCACCTTCCATTACCCCTCCCCTTCCTTCCCCTCCCCTTCATTCCTCCCCTTCCACCTTCCCCTCTCCTTTTCCCATCTACCTCCTCTCCCTTTACCCTCCCCTTCCCATCCCCTTCCTTCACTCATCCCCATCCCTTCCCCTCCACCTTCCATTACCCCCCCTCCCCTCCCCTCCTCCTCCAATTTCTTCCCCTCCTTCCCCCTCCCCTCCTTTCCCATCCCCTCCCCCCCTACCCTCCCCTTCCCTCCCCTTCCCATCCCCTCCCTCACTCATCCCCATCCCTTCCCCTCCACCTTCCATTACCCCTCCCTCCCCTCCTCCCATTTCTTCCCCTCCCCCTCTCCCTTTCCCATCCTCCCCTCCCCTACCCCTCCCCTTCCTCCCCTTCCCATCCCCCTCCCTCACTCATCCCCATCCCTTCCCCTCCTTTCCCCTCCGAACATCCTCCTCCTCCCTCTCCCTTCCCTTCTCCTTTCCCCTCCTCTTCCCCTCTCTCTCCCTCTCCCTTTCAGAGGAGAGGACAAGTATGTTTCGGAACTACATTTCATCAATTACTTCAAGAGCTAAAACACAGTCCAAATTACACTAAGCCCATACCAATGATTCAATTTCTTTTCCAAGATGGAAATTTTCTGAACAATTTAGCTTTGCGGTGCTTCTTACGATGTTTACTCTGAGAGATATCTTCTTTCTCAGCATATATATATATATATATATATATATATATATATATATATATATATATATATATATATATATATATATATATATATATATATATTGTGAATTAGAAATTTTAATTGTTCTTTAACGAGACTACTGTTAAACTTGGCCTTCACCTCCGTGAAACCCGGACTTTCAATCTGAAATGGCACTTACAAGAACGGTTCTGAGGAGGAAAAGTGGAAATGGAGAAACAAAGTCGGTGAAAACTCTCAAACAGGATCAGAGCACAAAGCTCTTTCTTCTCCAGAGCTCTGAAAAAATGATTGTTTATTACAATTAGAATCTAATTCCAAATATTTATTGTAGCAACAACTGAATAGATTGTGTTTATGTTAGCCATTTGGCAACTTTTTTATGAAAATTAATAAATATATGAATGAGAAAACAGTTAACTTTCCCTTATCCGTGAAAATATGACGCATAGCAAGAAGTGTCTGTATCCTTCCTTGTCTTCCGTCCTCCAATTACTCTTCATCGCTCAAAGTCAGGCTATATCCGATATAGTCTTGAGCTCTTTCTGAGAGTTTGTTAAACATTCAGCTTTTAGAAATGCCCACACATCAGGGCCTATTCACTCTCTGACTCTCCTCGCTTTTAGGATTCGTTATAACATATTGCCCTTTGATCTAAACAGTTTGATTCAAGTTTCGGTGACGCTTCATATCACTCGTCTTTTATCCAGGATTTTGGATCGTTATGAATGGTCCCTGCCCACCTCTCTCATATTTTAATGACTTCTCCAAGACCGATAGGATAAGGTTCATGCTCAAAGGTGGAGACAGAGTCACCTCATCACAGTTTTTTTTTTTTTGGCGGGGGCGGGTTGGGGGGGATGAGAGAGAAAGCACGTTTCGCTGAGACTTAACATTATGACTGTAGGATTGGGAAATACTGTTGTCAAAACTTTACTGAAGTAGAGAACTAGACTAGAAAGATTATAACAATGATATTGACAGGAATATACTATGATGACAGAAGTTTTGAAGGCAAGCATATATGATATTACCATGAAGAAAGAAAAGGGACAGTAAGAAAAACTTGCTAGAAAAGAGAGAGACGATGATATGAAATAAGATGTAGTTGCTATTGATGCCGAATGTCTCATTTTACTGATGATAATGAGGCTATTTAAAAAAAAACAAGATCACTTATTATCCTATAAAAGTAAAACTTCAGTGATTTCCTGTGCCATTCCAAGAGAAAGGCTGTTTCCAAGAGAACGAGAAAGAAAGAAATGTTGGGAAAAGGAAACGGCAGTCTGAAATGAGACAATCAATATACGTAATACTAATTTTCTAAGACTATTGGTCAAAGGAGAATCAGCTGTTCATTCTATATTTTGAAATGTACAATTCTCGGCGACAACCTTATTTGTTTAATGTCGCTGCTTACACCTACTCCGGAGGAGTTTCCTCTTTCGTGCGTATTTTTGCAAGGTAAACAAACTCACATTCACTAAAATCTCAGATTTAATTGAGAATCTTACCCCAAACGAAAAGCCCAAATATTAGATTTTGGACATAATGTCATTGACGGCATAGCTTTAGAAACATGCTAGGGTCATTCACATTTGGCAGAGGATTAATTTCTTTACCAAAGACTTAAAAATGCATCCATTTTGAATTTGATGCATGGCGCTGAGGAATACTGGTTCTGTTCTTTGTGTTCACGTATTTGCAATTTATTTCCCTCTTTTTTCAAATTCTGCGGAAACATGCTTTGTAAATTAATGGCCTGTAATGCTTGTTCCTTATGCATGCTTACGTACTTTGAATAACTGAGAGCCATTTACCCGGCAATTTTAATGCTTGTGGAGAGGCTTGCCACCTTTAGTATGGGATTTGCGCGGCTTGTTTACAGTAGCTTCAGGATGAATTGATAAGTTTCATTATAATAGTTTACGAACCGCACTCATCAGCTAAAATATTCTGAAGAGACTGTCAGGCTAGATACACGTCCAAGGGTTAGTTATTTCAAGTTATAAATTAGACATTACTGTATTTTTATGACCGGTGTTTGATTTTAAATTCTTATAGTTATTTATTTGGCGGTGGGAAATTATAAAAGGGTAATCTTTCAGAGAGCATATTCACTTCACATTTGGATTTCTTTCTCTTTTTGTATATAGTTGCCACATGTTTTCAGTTAAAGGTCTTAGTGGGTTGCATGTTAAAACAACGCTGAAATGAAGTCTTTGTATCACGTGACTGTATTTTAAGGGCCTACAGTTTTAGATAAGGAAGTTGCAACCCTTCTTCCGAGAGGTAGAAATGACATTGCCCTAAAAGCAATAATATATGCAATCACTTTTCAATGAAGTGTGTGAAGAGAATGTATGAAGAAATTGTTAGTTGTGTATCGAGATATCAGAGCGACAGAAGTAAATGACCTAATTACCGACGAAATGAGAGGAGAAAAATAAATGTGATACCATTACAGTTTTAGAATATAGGAGAAACTTTGTGGCAGATGAGATGATTCTGATTAAGAAATCTTTATCCAGAGGAAGTCGCAAACACTGAATGTGGTATTAAGTCATTGAGATGAGGAGCAAGATAATTAGGACTGGCTCTCTCTCTCTCTCTCTCTCTCTCTCTCTGTGGGTTATCAATTAATACTTCAGCCACCATCTGTTTGTGTTCGACAATAAATAGCAGATTCTGTCCCTTACTTGTCGTTTGAAACATCTACAGATACTCTCAGAATATAGAGTATAGTGATCCAGCAAATAAATTTTGTAGAAACAAAAAAAAAAATTCCAGGAGACATTGGATGCCTCATTAACAAAGTTCATGTGCACGTTTAACTAAGGAAGCTCGTTTTCATTCAGATTTATCTATCTGTGTTCGCGTGAGTATTCTTATGTAATTACAGTGATTATGAAAACGGAAGATTCGTGAAATCAATAGATTTCAGGAATTCTTTAGAAAAGAGTAGTACTTTCAATCCATTACCATTTTTTTTACAAGTGCCAAAGGAATAAGCAACTCGCCCCATGTCTAACACAGAACATAGAAATATTAGAAAAACAGTTAATAGTATTGGGGGATATCCGGCATAATGGCTGCATGAGAAAACTACAAAAACAAAAAAAACGAAAAAAAACTGGAGGGCTTCACAATAGCATTCAGGAAAGTGGGTTGATTAACGGTTAAAAAAACTCTGGCACTTGTTTAATATTCCAAGGCACGGCATCAGGAAGATAAGAAACAAATACTAAATTGAGCAGACAGAAAGAATTTTGGTCCTTAGTTTGGCAGCTTGTTGGTCCTTATGCTCCCACCTTACAACCTAACAAAACTGTAAAAAAGAAAAAAAAATAAATAAGAATAGCCTTTATATGGAATATCTCTTAATGGGAAATGGAACTTTTAGGAGAATGCTTGCGGAACTAGTCTAGTTGTTCTTTTTTTGGAGAGATTCACAAGCCTCCGTTAAAAAGATTTATAAATAATAATTAAACTCTCACCTTATAAATATATATATGTTACAACAAATTTGTCATAAAGGTCTGATCATGTGTATACACTGCAATGTGTGCATGGTACAGAAATGAGTGGTGTATTACGCGGGATATTTACAACAGTAATTGCCACTATATATGTAAACATCAAGTTTGTGTTTTTTTCAATATACAGGATAGACGTTAAACCGCAATGCCTAAAAAAGTGAGGCTGGGCTCCAACGATATTCTTAAAAACTTGAATTGTAATCGAAAATATTGATAATGTAAACAGTGCGAAGTATATATATATATATATATATATATATATATATATATATATATATATATATATATATATATATATATATATATATATATTTATAAAAATCAAGTTTATTAAAAGGTTTGGTTCACAAATGCTTTCATGATCACCATTATTATTTGACCATAACTGTTCGGCAATATTATCGCCTTCCCTATATTTTTAACTTTTCAAAGTAGACTGCGTCTCCTGAATTGCAAGGTCCTTCATCCCAATACCTCTTTTCACACCATCAGTCTAATTCAAGCTTTCTCCCGACTATTATCTCATATAAAAATGTAGTATTTGGAATATATAATTATATATATATATATATATATATATATATATATATATATATATATATATATATATATATATATATATATATATATAATTATATATATATGTGTTTACAAACCTCTCTTTCTCTCTAATTGCAAAAATTTATGAGACCGCTTTCTCTCTCTCTCTCTCTGTAGTAGTCTTTCTTTATGGATGCTGCTTTCTCGAAGTTTCCCAGCGTGAAGCTCTTTTCTTCGTTTCATTTCACTCGATGTTTATGTTTACTCCAGTAGAAGAAAGGATATTTTTTCCTTAATCTCGAATTACTTCCACTCAGTTTTATTTCTTACTATACTTTATTTTGCATTTGGTGATGCTCTCACATACCAGTATTACACTTCGTTTTTTCTATTTCTCTTTTGTGAGACTTCTCTTTTGAAAATGTCTATTCATCTGCTTGCCTCAGAATAAAAGGTGCCTTTCCTCATCTGTTCAGTTGTAATATCTGTATGTATGAATACTTTGCAAATGAATGACTAAATGTGTGAACGCATGGAACCTCTCTTATTTTAATATTTGTAGAATAATGTGTATGCAAATATAATTTAAAAGCTTCTTGTAAGTTTGTATGTATGTATGTACGTATGTATGTATTATGTATGCGTGTATTTATGTATGTATGTATAACATGCTTGCAAACAAGTCGAATATTACAATTACAGTTTTCCTCAAATGTATTTTGCTTAAACAGAAGGAAAGGCAATATATTCAATTTCTTTATGATTAATTTTCTTCATATTAGTTTTTTATGGAAATTAGGTTGACGAAAAGGGCGAATTAAGTGGCGATGATTTCATGATAATAGGGTCATCATAAAATCAGTCTGATTTAAGAATTCCAAATGCACTATCGGGTATGACTTATATCTCATTGGGTATGAATGCGGTGTGTTTGGTATTTAACAATTGAAAGCGCAGGGTGTATCTCTCTCTCTCTCTCTCTCTCTCTCTCTCTCTCTCTCTCTCTCTCTCTCTTTATAATTTATATTTATTAATGTATCAGAGTTCTGATTTTTTTTCTGGAGACTCTTGGCAAATTACCTGCTTCTTTCGTTTCCTTTCTCTTTTGAAAATAAAAATGAAACCACTCGATATGTTTCATTAGAAATTCAACATTTACAAAAATCTCCATGAATTCAAGCATAACTAAAACTGTTTGCTTTTCTTCGCATTTTATCTCTCTTTACATTTCATTTTCTTTCCATTAACCATTGGAAGAGGGAAGCACCATCAAAAGTCTTCCTCTCCTTATTCATTATCAGTAGCGATTCATCACAACCGATTCTGAAGCAGGAGAAGCATCGCCAAGGTCATCGTGGTTGGGACGATGTCTGAAGTCCAGCAAGCGACACCTTCAGGGGGAAAAATTTAAAGATTTGGTAAAGAAAGTTTTCAGCAGCGTTCAACATTTAATAACTATCGTCTTTAAACAAATACTTTTAAGGGTAAACACAACACAAACAGTGAAATTTGCATTTTTATGAAAATAAGGCCTTAAGGAATATATCACCGTTTTGTTAACACATTTTCCTGTTAGTTTTTATATTAAATTTGTCTTTTTGCTTACAGTTGTCTTTTGC
This sequence comes from Macrobrachium rosenbergii, assembly GCF_040412425.1. Taxonomy (NCBI): domain Eukaryota; kingdom Metazoa; phylum Arthropoda; class Malacostraca; order Decapoda; family Palaemonidae; genus Macrobrachium; species Macrobrachium rosenbergii. Next base: position 47,222,787 of record NC_089784.1, read on the forward strand.
CTGCTGTAATAAACATACTGTCCATCTTTCAACGTGATGTTAGGATATGAAAATGTTAAAGTATGCAAGGTAATTAACATCCCTCATTCCGAACAAGGCAAACCTTCATTTGATGATTTTGTTAAAAATTGAGTCACAGTCCACGCCCCTCTTGTCGAATTAGTTAGTAAAGCCTGACACTGATTGCAAGTGTGCATGAGATTATCATACTAACTCCTTCCCTCTTGTATGAAAGTCAGCTTTTCAGAAAAGAAGAGATGCCATCTACACTACTAATAAATCTTTGACAGTACAGTTTACTATTCAAGCCCTGTCTAATGTAGCCCAGTTCAGTCGAATCATAATGAAAATTTTGTTGTTCGCACAAAGAATTACTATTTAACTGCCTGGATTCCTTTATATGTGCACAAGCCTCATGCTGCAAATCATACTGGTGTTCACAGACCTTTTAATATAAACCCCCACATACGACATTTTCTTCGGATACTATTCAACTATAACTGTTAACCAAAGATTGCGTCAGCAAAATCATGCATAAAGATATAAATACATTGTTAATTATATTTTGTAGTGTGGTTTATTTCTTTATCAGCTAGTTATAAAAAGTTCAGAAATACAGTGAGCAAGAGGGACAGGAAGTATTGATATTTTGGAGTCTCTCTGTAACCCCCGATAAACGGCAGCCAAATTAGAATCAACTATTGTTTTGCAAAGTCCTTTCGTATTTTTCCCATTACATTAAAATCACTTATAAATTTGATCATGATCAAATGAAACAACAAAACATTATTTACGAGGGAAAATCCTAAAACAAAGAATCGTCATCTCATGTGAAAAATTTCGAGACTCTCTCTCTCTCTCTCTCTCTCTCTCTCTCTCTCTCTCTCTCTCTCTCTCTCTCTCTCTCTCTCCATGAAAAGAATATTAGACTCACACTTAATGACCTTAGGATTAATATCAAGTGTAGTGCAGGTTAAATGCCCTCAGGTGCTGAAGTTGAAGTTCTGACGGTCAGTAGTTCCTGTTTTGCTCTTCGTGTTAAACTTAAATGTTTCTGTGTTTATCAAATGGTGAAGTAAGTAAAATACCTTCCAATCAACACTTTATATTAAATTCAAAATACAATTTTCATTATATATACTGTAGGTATATGAAGAATTAAGGGACTGAAAAAATACTTTTGATTCTAGAAAATCTTCATAAACTTAATATAAAAGCAGTAATGGGCTCAATACTGCAGTGATTTTTAAATGGACATGTTAAATAATAGCCTAGACTGAATAGTTAAGGATAGCAAATGATACATTATGATAACTGCAGCAAACAAAGTAACTACTTTCAATGGTTAGGCTGAGGTCATTTGACCTGACTTTTACAAGAACGTGCTCATTTTCACTGTAATATTGGTGAAATAATTTGATCTCTTGACCCTTGAAGACCTACAAAATTAGCTGTAGATCATAAAGGACACACAATCATTATATATATATATATATATATATATATATATATATATATATATATATATATATATATATATATAATATGCATAAAAAAGGGCAAATGCAATATAGGTTTATGCTTTCATTATGAAAATTGTGCTCACCTGAATTAAATCATGTGCTGCTAATCTACTAATTATGCTTTTCGGTAAGACTATTGTCCTCAGTGACTGACAAGTTATCATGTCAGTTGTGATACAAACAGTATTAAAAAACATAGGAGGCGAACCTGTCAACACAAATGAGGAAGTTGTTGTTGCTCAGCGACAGTACATCAAGTGTGACATAATATCAGCGATATGTAGCGTGGGATGTCAACGATACAAAAAATGAAAGTATATGAAAATCAATATCCACTCCTGCATTGTTTCCAAAGCATATTTCCTCTCATCGTGCTTGTAGTTCCCTCGATGCTATAAACTAATAAAGGCAGTGAAAAGAAGAAAGTGCATAAGAAGAGAGAACGCAGCGTCCATCTCACCTGCATTGAAGAAGGAGAACACGCTGGAGATCCCGAAGTCCACCTCCACGGTGACGAAGTTGGCACTCTCCAGGGACTGCACACGAGCGTGGCACCCCAGGCGGAGGCTGGAAGAGAATCGCCTCTCTACGGGAAGGATCAGCATACTGGTGGAAGTGTAGGATCCCTTCGGGAAATAGAAATGACCTTCGTCCTTGGACGCGCCCATAATCCGCACGCGACCTGGCTCTGCCTAAGGGAGAGAAAGGAATCGTTGGCTGGTATGACTAATGAGATCTTGAAAGAGACGAGTGCGTCCAGTACCGTAATACTGTCGCTTTCGGCGTTACATTTCCTTATTAACATGTGATATAGATTTCAGATTAAGCTGATGCATAAATCTGAGTATATTATCTTCATATATATTTATTAACAACTGTGCCTTGAACTGTTAGTGTGAAGCTATATAACACCATAAAGAAAAAACCCACAGAGGAAAGCAGAAGGTAAATTGAGATCAACCGGGCCTTGAGTTACTAAGGATATTTATTCTCTTTGAGGGTTTTAGCTCGAGAAATGAGTAGCTCTCTCGTCCTACCATCAAAACAGCCTTCGCTTTCATTTTTTTATGATTTTCGATCAATCAGGCGTTATTGTTCTGTTATAAGGGCCATTTACATAATTTGATGGATGGAGACCCTTTTGTCCTTTTTTTTTCCTCTGTAAAAGAAAATTATCGAGATGGCTTTGTCTGTCCGTCCGCGCTTTTTCTGTCCGCACTTTTACTGAGGCTAGAGGGCTGCAAATTGGTATGTTGATCATCCACCCTCCAATCATGAAACATGCCAAATTGCAGCGCTCTAGCGCTAGTATTTTTTTAAATTTTATTTAAGGTTAAAGTTAGCCATGATCGTGCGTCTGGCAAGGCTATAGGACCGACCACCACCGGGCCGCGGCTCATACAGCATTATACCGAGACCACCGAAAAATAGATATATTTTCGGTGGCCTTCATTATATACTGTACAGAAAACTCGACTGCACCGAAGAAACTTCTGGGCATTTTTTGTTTGTTTGTTCTTGAGTTTGGAATGATGATTATCCAACTTAATCAGTAATTCCTTTTAGTCTGTGATAGCTAATATTGCTTTAGGCTTGTACCGTTACAATTGGTGATCTTCAAAATTATTTCAACCCTGACCACTTAGCGTCATATCTGAAATTAAAAATAAAACTTTTTTCTCCTCTAGTTTTGATGAAATTACGATAGCTGGAGATCTGTGTTCTTATGATTCTTTGTTTGAGCCCTCCGTCGATTGGGTCTTGAAGATGGCGAATTTCCCTAATCAAGATTAACAAGCTACCCTCCAGAACTCTTTAATTATCTTTGGATGGATAAAATTAAAAACGGCAATTACCACTAAAGAAGTTAAAACAAGGACAATTACCACTAAGATAAGCAAATTTTTATAAAACAATATATTTTTCCGTAATATATATATATATATATTTATTTATAAAAATATATATATATATATATATATATATATATATATATATATATATATATATATATATATATATATATATATATATATATATATATATATATATATATATAATATATATAAGCCAGTTATTATATCCCATATATATATATATATATATAGCATATATATATATATATATATATATATATAGGATATATATAAGGTTGTATTCACATAGGAAAATGAAAGGTGTTTTTGTAAGAATATGCCCAACAGTTTCGTCCTCCAATGGATATCTTCTTGGAGCGTTTATTATGGAAAGAGAAAAGTTTACAATGTATGTAGCCAAGAAAGGCCTAAAATCTTAAACATTTGAAATACCGTTACCAGAAACTAGCAGTTAAAAACAAATAACAGTAAAACCATACAATAAAATAAGAACAGTAACTAAACAAATGAAAATTACCAAAATATCAAATGAGGCAATATGTCCGTTTGAAACAGCATAACACTAAGTACATATTAAAAAAAGTCTATTATATGATATTTAATGGATAACATTATCCAATTTGTACTGTCGTCTCATAACATGTAACATAAAAGGATGTAATTTGTATAAACCAGGCAATAAATTAAAATTTTTACCTTTGCTCTGAACAATGCCAGCTGTCTGTCAAATTTCTTTCAATAAAACCTGTGCTCTTAAAGAAATCTTCGACCCGAGCCAGTCAGTTGGTATATTACACGTACTACTGTGAACACAATAAACATTACTTGTATTATTTGTTCTTATTTCATATATATATGATTTAAAATGCGTTTTTCGATTGCCTTTCGAGATTTTCATATATAAAAACCACCGCACTTGCATGGTGTCTTAGAAATGACTCCTTCATTGCTTTCCCAACTATTACGATTTTTTTTATTGGTAAAATTTACAATAGAATCAATACGATGACTTCATATACATTCATATATGCAATATACACAATAACAATTTTACAGCATTTACAAATAACAAAGTATGCAAGCTTTATATCCTAACAGTAACTTTTTTTTTTTATTTCAGGAAATTTATTTTACAATAGCATTAAGTACATATTCTTTGGTAAAAAGGTTGTCTAATTTATTTTCATAGATTTTACTCAGTATAAACTTCGTTTTTGACATTCTATTCCTTTATAAGCAATCAAGTTTGGGTCGTCTGTCAATAGGCCCAAGGATCGACCAAACCATATGGACTCCTGCTACGAAATCTGATAGTAGCACCATTGCTGTGTTTTCGTCTTTCTTAGATGGTGTCTTGAAATCCAGTTTAAGAATCTTTAGTAAACTATCAGTTTCAATTTTACAATAGCTTTTTAGTAATGACCTTAATCAAATCAGAATGTTTTTTGACGAGGGACAAAAACAAAATATGTGCATATTGTTTTCAATATAACCACAAAAGAGACATTTATCTTTATTCGAGATTTTCATCATATGCAATCTCTCTTTGGTATTAAGTATTTCATGAGCATATCTGTAAACTATATCTTTGCTCTTCTTATCAATATACTTATTATTTACATACTTCCAAATCTGGGTCCAATTAAAAAGCGGGTACAATAACTCTATCTTTGGTTTATAGTCTTTACAGTTCATAAGTAATCAGTATATTTCTTTAACAGACACCTTAGGATGATTCTTTAAACGATATACTTTCCTTAAAACGTCAATCATCTAACTATAATATTATGTGATAAAAATAGTGCAGTCTCTATAATTTCTTTAATTTTCCATCAAAACACTAGCTTTTATTTTACAATAGAAATACATAATTTCAAAACCATGATACTTATTTATAAAAATCTTGTTAAAGGTACGAAACATAATGGCTTTTGATTTATGTAGAATATTCATCATCCCTAGCCCACCTTCTGTCTTTGACAAAAATACAGTATTTCTTGCAATTGGTTGACAGCTTCCATTCCATAGGTATCTAAACAAACTTCTCTGTATTCGTTTTGCACAATCCTGTGGAACTGTATATACATGTGACACATACCATGTTTTTGCTAAAATTTTACAATTAATTATAATACATTTTTTGGAACACTGTCAGCTTCCTATTTCTAGATATACCTATCATTTTGTTTAATAATTATTACTATGATAAACACCTAGTATATTACAGGTATCATGAAGGTAATGACAGCCATTTATTGGCCATGCTGATTTGTTTCTCCATTTCCCAATGCCTAAAATTGAAGTTTTATTTCTGTTCAGATTTGCACCACTTGCCTTTTCGTAATCTGTGATTATATTAAAACATTCTAATATTCCTTTGTCACTAGTAACTATGATAACAGAGTCATCAGCATATCCTAGACAGAAACCTTTAAATATTTGGCAAACTCAATGACATGCCCACAAGCTTCTTTTTCATCATCCTGCAAAAGGGTTCCGGTAGATAATAAATAAAATCGCGGATAATGGACATCCTTGCCTTACTGATTTTTTTATGGGGAATGGATCAGAAATATTGCCATTTATGCATAGTACACTTTCAGCATCTGTAAAAAGCATTTATATTGGCTCAATGAAACTAGGGTCAAAACCAAAGTTGCTCAATATAGCATATAAAAGATCATGATCCACACGATCGAAAGTTTTAGACCAGTCTAGATTTATTAAAGCAGCTTGTTTATCATTATTATTTGCACAAAACATAATATCTCTCGTAATGGAATTCAGGTTGATAACTGACCTATCATCTACACAACAAAACTGCTCGCGGGAAATTATTAAATGTAACACATTCTTCAATCTATTAGTTATTATTTTCGCTACTATCTTAAAAACCACGTTTAACATCGTTATTGGCCTCCAGTTTGTAATAAAACCTAAGTCCCTTCCTTTGGCGTAAGCGTTATTATTCCTTTATTCATTTTGGAGATGGTCTTATATTCAAAAATAAACTTTATTAGGCTTACAAATTCGATTTTTATTTCCTTCCAAAACATTTTATAAAACTCAACAGTGAAACCATCTATTCTATCCCCGGACTTTTACCGTTCTTCATTCCCCTCAATGCTTTCAATACTTTAGACTCCGTCACTTCTGAGGTTAAAATATCATTCTCATTCCTATCAATAACTTTATCTACTAAATTTAAAAACAAGTCTTGAAAAGACTTATCACATTTCTCTTTTTTTTAAAAAAAGCTTTTCAAAATATTCCCTTATATTTAAAGTAATAGCCTTAGGGTTTACTGTTTCGCTACCATCATCCCTCTTTATCTTATTTACATACGAATTAGGGGTTTCTCCTTCCTAACAGGTATATATGCTGAAACTTGTTCACCCTTTAATTTATCATCCACCTCTGCTCTAATTTTGACTCCTTCGCAAATCTCATCTTGAATACTATTTATTCTTAATTTCAAAGAGTTCACTAACGAAAACTTGTCCTTACTTAATACACCTTTTCCTATTTCTTCTTTTAACTAGTAGTTCAGTAATTTCACTAAGCCATATTTTTCATGGTTAATTTGCTTTGAACATGTGATAAAGAATGTTTTAAGCCGGGCTTTCGCATATTCCCACCAACACAGAATATTTCCAAATCTATCATTGCTCCTCTTAATATTATTCCAAGTCATAAGAAAATTGTCTCTTACAATATCTTTATCTAAAATATTACTATTAAGTTTCCAATACCCTTTCCCTGGCGAAGCTACATTTTCTAATTTCAAGGCTAATACTGCAATGCATTGGTCAGTCCAGCTAACAGGAATATTTTGAATACTTGCCACATGGTTATGCAAATCTTTTAAATAAAATCTATCTAGCCTTGAGCCATAATTCTCCCTAACATAAGTATACTCCACCTGGTGATGACATGAAAACCAAGAATCTCAAAGTTTCAAATTGCTTTTCAAGCTTACAAATGATTTTGATAGAAGTTCACTATCTGAATTTGAGCAATCCCTGTTACAGGTAATAGAATTTCAATCACCAGCTATTATGATATTGCTTATATTGTTCCTTAAGCAATATAAAATATCTGTATTAAATCATTTCTCCCAGCAGGAGCATACACATTTAATAATTGAATATTAACATTTGAGTAATGACAATTAACAGTCATAACATAACCATCCATATAATTTTCAAAACTCAAAACTTCCACATTAGATGTTTTATTAAAAAAGGTAGCTATTCCACCCTTAAGCATTTGTGCATAATTAATCAAAACTTTGCAATATTTTTCAACATATTCCAGCTTCCCTTCCCATTTTATATTGTGCCCTTGAACGAAAATTATATCAAGTTTATAAAGAAACATAAAGTTTATTATTTTAATTTGCTTATTCAAAGTATTACGTCCATTTACGTTAACTGTAACTACATTTAATGTGGATGAAATTAATTTTGTATGTTATGTAAAAAAAAAAAAAAGACATATACAATACTAGGTTAAAGCATAATACAACACTAGGTTAATTTGCTTTAAGCTTCTTAGTACACTTTCCTGTTTCATCATCTGACGATAAACTTGAGTTCATCCTTTCCATGTTTTGATGGTGGTCTTTCTTCAGCGTTATCTTCAGTTTATTGCTAGAGTCTGTTTTTGTATGCCATGTTCCAACTTCTATATCAGTGCTGTAAAATTCTGTTTGGGAAGCTGGTCTCTCATAATTCTGTTTCCTCACTATCCGTTTTTTCCTCTTCTTTTCCTTTTACTATACTTGTTGCTTCGTTTTCTGCAAATACCCCGTTTTCTTTACCATCCTTATGAATCTCAACATTTGTTTTAAACGTATGCAGGTCGCTGACACCTATTGGTTGGGAAAACCTCATTCCTGGCCTCCCTTCATCGTCATCATCCTGCTCGTATTCATGCCTGCTCTTCCACTGAATTAGGTTCCTCATCTCTGTCCTTTCCCTCGGTTACTATATCTGTAGTTTAATTTCCTTGGTTAGCTCCGCTTTCCTCAACTGTTGCATTTTCTACATTGTCTTTATGCAACTCATTTGCGTTTACGTTGGTTTCATCCTTTCCTTCCGTAGGCAGGTGAGAGAACTCTCCTTGGTTAAATTTAGACTTTACATCTTCGTATTTGCAGTCTTTAGCCATGTGACCTATTTCCCCACACCTAAAGCATGTACGTTGCTGCCCATTATACAAGACAGTTAAGGTAAATCCGAAAACCGTAACATATGAAGGAACATTCTCTTTTAGTCTCATGCTAGCTGTCCTGACTCCCGTCAACAGCCCTTTGAATGGTCCGTAACCATATTTGCTTTGACTGATTCCTTCCACTTTGCCATATTTCGATAATACCTCGATAAGCTTTTCATCTGAGAGTTCGAAAGGAGCATTCCTTATTGAAACATACGTAATGGATGTACTAAGTTCACAATCTTTACATTTCCCAACTGATGTGAACATACCTCTTTGCCTTCGTATTTTTCCATGAGATCATTAAACACATTTGGTACTTCTTTAACAATTACTCTATTCCTATTTATAAAATGAACTCCTATAATCGAGTCATGAACCAATTTCATGCTTGAAAATAACATTCTACTAACAGCATCCATAGAAGGGTATGCAGAAAACTGCAACCCAAATGAGTCCTTTCTCCTAAACGGTGTTGAGTAGGAGGAGAGGGGCCACCACTCAAAATAAGAGAACTTAACGAAGTTTTCAAGATTTATAACTGCACTGTCTCTTAAACCACATTCACTATGCTTACTTCCGCATCAACAGCACATATTCACCGATCCATCACAACATTTTCTCGGCGAAACTACGTCTGTAGTCCCAGAAAAAAGCAAAAATGAGCAGGAGCAGCAACAAAGTTGTTTACCTTATGCCTTCTTCTTCTTCTTCTTCTTCCAAACCAACTATTACGAATTAGACTTTTGCCAATGGTGCTAGGATATGAAAAAGTTGCACTAAAACCAGCTAACTTTAGGGGGTAGACTATAGACTCTGATGTCGGATGATATGGGAAAGATATAAAATTCAGTTTTCTGTTTTTCTCCTCACATGAGTAAAACGCCTTTCTAGCTAACGTTAGACTGTAGTCAAACTGTAATTCAAAGTATTTTTTAATACCAGCTTGGTATGTAAATTCTAATTCCTCATTGATAAATTCTGGACTGTAAATATCAAGTGCTCTAAGAAACATTGATCTTAATGCTGAGTTTTATCTATTTTGTGTGAGGAGTAATTATTAACTATAAGATTGTTATTTGTAGGTTTTTTATGTATTTTAAAATTATAGCTAGAGCTTACAACTGACCTCACAACTGTAACATCCAAAAATGAAATAATACCATTGTCTTCTTTGTCAACCGTAAAAGTTATGGAGGGAACTAAATTATTGGGGTTTCTTAAGATTTTCTGAATGTTAATATAAGTTTTCAGTACAGCAAATACATCGTTAACATATCTCACCAAGAAAATAATATCTGCCATAACTTTTGTTCATATGTACTTAGTGTTATGCTGTTTCAAACGGACATATTGCCTCATTTGATATTTTGGTAATTTTCATTTGTTCAACTACTTTACTATTCTTATTTCATTGTATTGTTTTACTATTATATTTTTTTTAAACTGCTAGTCTCTGGTAACGGCATTTCATATGTTTAAGGTTTTAGGCCTTTCTTGGCTACATACATTGTAAACTTTTTCTCTTTCCTTAATAAACGGTCCAAGAAGAGGTCCATTGGAGGACGAAACTGTTGGGCATATCCTCACAAAAACACCTTTCGTTTCCCTATGTGAAATACAACTGAATAACATATCTTGGTGTCTAAGAAGATTACCAGTACTAATTTATATATAAAGTAAATGAGAAATAGATACCACTTTAAAGAAGCAGATCAGCCTCTTTTCAAATTGCGAGCCCACCAACATTATAGTTTAACCAGACCACTGAGGAACTGATCAACAGCTTTCCTAGGGCTGGCCCGAGGGATTAGATTTATTTTATGTGGCTAAGAACCAATTGGTTACCTAGCAACGGGACCTACAGCTTATTGCGGAACTGCTGCTCACAGCAGAGCTTGGGTGTCACTGTACGGTTTGGTCATGTGGAAAGAATGGAGGTGAGAGATTGACCATTCAATTGGCTGTTAAATTTCACCTTGGTCCAGCCTTTCCATTCCAATTAAAAACAAATCCTCCGAGCAGCCCTATGAGAGGCTGGACATTGGATTTAATGGTCTAATTAAACCATCTATAATAATGAAACCCAAGAGGATCTGATCTTGTTTGTCCTCCCCTGGGCGACAGTAGGGAAGATGACACAACCACCCATCCCTGCAAACCAATTTGTCCGCCCCGGGTGGGGGTAGGGTAGGGAATGGGAGGTTATGGCATCTACCCTCCTCCTGAAAACCTGTTTGTCCGGGGAAGGGGGGGTAGGGGATTGGGAGGGTAGGAGAGACAGCAGCCCTGGGTCCCAGCGCGCATAGCGCATGGCAACAAGCTCGTGTTGTAATAATGATAACAATAATCTGTAATAGGACGATTTGAAAATCTGTTACTTCAAATGGTTGAAGTTTGATGCTCATTTTAAGGAAATGATAGGCTCTAACAGAAAGAACTCAGTCACCAAAGAAGGCAACCCAAGATAGTTCCCTTTTTACAAACAAGCTATTTATTTAAACACCCAGCCAGAACTTACCAAGATGTAACAGCCTTCGTTTAGCAAAAACTGTTAACTTTCGTTTCAAAATAACGAAGAAATTAAAGTTTCCAGATGCTCATGTGACCTCCTAGAAAGCTATAGTCTTGCCAAAAATTACATCAAACTTTCACAAGACCTTAAAATTTTTGAGCTTCATCTCGTTTTACCGTCACTTCAGCTTTCATTTACCAGCTTAGTCTCAAATTTAGCGTTGGAGATACTTTTTTTTTTTTTTTTTTTTTAAGAAAAGTGGGTGTCATGGAGACAGAATCGTTAGGCGAATTTCTCGTTGCCAATATTTTCTGTTTTTGCTCCTAAAAGATAAAGGATTTTTCCACCTGTGTCATATGCTATGAATATGTGAAAAGTACAGGCTGTAGCCGAGATCTGGGCGTCTGCAGCTAAATCTATATATTTGTTCATGTTTATAGGCAGTAGGGAAAAGAAAGGAAGAAAGCATTACAGATATACACCAGTCACAGAACGATCGAACAATACCTATGATCATCTAGTAAACGATGCGTTGTTTGTCTTCAGTTTTTTCTTTTTCTTCACCACACTACGTCATTGTGTACTGTTCTTACAGATATGATAGTCCCTTGGTGTATACATGTTAGATTATCATTCCTTTGTGCCCGAATATCACTTCAACCGCTCCCAAAGTCCATGGTAAGTCTGGGAACGGCCATGGAAACCAGATGCCAGTGGCGCCTAGCAACCACCCTAACTGGTCAGACTGAGTAAACAGTTTCTATTTATATGTGCCACATAGTTTCACGAGCGGTTGGGTAGTCTCCACGGAAGTGTTTGATTGACGACTACCTACTTGTTTCTTCGTAAAAGGGCAAATCTGTAGAACCTGACTGGTAAATGAGGTAACAAACAGAATTTCTTGTTACAGAAAGTTGACATTGATGTAAACTGGTTTTAGTTTTCTGCAAAAAAAAAAAAAAATATTGAGATGGCTACTTGTCTGTCCTTCCACACTTTTTCTGTCCGCGCTTTTTCTGTCCGCCCTCAGATCTTAAAATCTATTGACGCTAGAGGGCTGCAAATCATTATGTTATTCATCCACCCTCCAGTCATCAAACATACAAAATTGCAGGCCTCTAGCCTCGGTAGTTTTATTTTATTTAAGGTTAAAATTAGCCATGGTCGTGCGTCTAGCACCACTATAGGTGCTAACAACACAGTCCACCAACGAGCCGTGGCTGAAAGTTTTATGGGCCGTGGCTGAGAATTTCATGGGCTACGGCTGAGAGTTTTATATAGCATTATACGCTGTACAGAAAACTCGATTGCACCGAAGAAACTTCTGCGCATTTTTTACTTATACATTATTCATCTCTCTTCAGTGATGTGAAAAAATACATGTGAGCACAGTTTTCGAAACTAAAAAACACCAATATCTAAGACATTCATAACTACTACACATTATTATTTCAATATTCAACTAATACTAAAATCATTCTGAGAACCTGCCAGAAACCGTGCTTCGCCTAAAGTCATAGCCCAGATTCTGCAAAAAAAAATCCTTACTTTATTCCCTATTTTTATTTTATCTAGAAATCTGTCTATTGATTGATTGATTGATTGATTGATTTTGTCTGTTTTACTGTCCTGTCAAACAGTCACGCATATTGTTGCAGCAAAGTGTTAAAGCTTTCCTGACCTCATAGCAAGATACAGCAGACTCTCAAGAATTTCCAGTTCTATTTCTTCTTATACAATTTTTCACGCGTCCTTGTAATATCTCACTGAGACTGTTCATCGGCGTTACGGATTCGTAAGTAACCAGAAATAGTTCTTGTAGAGCATATCGCAATTTATGTAGGTGAGCTACTCATGCAATAAATTGATGCATTTCTTCAATAAACAGTATGTTAACTCTAAGGGAAACATGCACTACTACTCTAGTCTCTTCGTGCTCGCATTTCCAGAGAAACTTTACTCTTCCCATAAAAGAACTAAATCGTAAGCAATACGCCTCATGCATATCGAAGATCTTGGACACGAAATTCATCATGGATACGATAATTCATTACAGATTTCAATAATTTATTACAGAATTAGCCTCGATGCAATTATATTATACCATAAAAGCAGACCCATCGATATAGATTCTATATCGATAGGTACTCCGGTCTATGGTATAACTTATTTTGTAACTGCTGCAGAAGAGGCTATATTCCATAACAAAATTGTATCGACATCTATTAATCCCATCGAATGACTAAGATACTGAGTGTCAATAACTCTTCAACAGAAGGCATCCTCTCTATATGCTTTCGATTTAATCACTTGCAAATGAACGTAGTCATTGTTTCCTTACTGTGTTTTCGTTGCTCTGTGTATTTCAAAAGTCATTGTTGCCGCGTTTGCTCTGAAAATATTAGTTTATTGAATTTCTAATCTGATTGTGAACTTATTTGATAACTCCTTATTCTCCTGCAATTCAGAGCATTAAAACGCTTCAGTTGATGGTGTTCAAATAATAAAAAAAAAAACTGGTACCAATTTACGATCATTGCAAGCGCTTGAATCTCTCCCTACATGTTTAGTTGTTTAAATTAAAACGCCGGGATACATAAAAGATTTGTAGGTCTTGGTGACTTAGGAGAATAGATTAACAGCCAAATTGACAGCCCGATTTACCCAAGGAAAAATAAACAGTAGAGATTACAACAATTAATAACAATATCATGCTTAGAAAAGGCAGGTTCTTTATCATCAAACAATACCAGTATAGTATCCAATTATTTCTCCTATATAAATTAATGATGTTTACATGCCAGAATCACTTGCAGATATGGTCTAAAAAAAAAAAAATGACGCAAACAAAGAGTGACTCACAGGAATGTGATTGCCGTTGACAGAGAAGGAAATCGTCGAAGCTGGCCAAGAGTGCCGCGCCGTGCACGTCGCCTCCAGGACTTCTCCCACTCGGTACGAACTTCTCGTAACTCGGATTTCAGGCTTATCCGGGAGTCCTTTGTGAAAATGGAGCAATTCGGACAATTTATAAGATTACACACACACACACACGCACGCACGCACACGCACATAAACATACACACTATATATACACACACACACACACACGCACACACACACACACACATATATATATATATATATATATATATATATATATACATAGAAGGACAGGGTGACAAGGAGATAGCTGGTCATCAAAAGGTGATACATTTATTGCCGACGCGTTTCGTAACAACATAGTTTACAACATCAAGGCTAAAAGAGAAAACAACATAAAATTAAAAACACATGAATATAACTTGACTTTAAGAGTCTCAACAAATTATACCAAACTTACATTAAAACAAAATAAGATTTAAAAAGCACCTGCTAGAATTTAAGGCCATCTTCTTTTCACCCTGTCCTTCTATGTGCTGCAGCTAAAACGTATTCTGTCTTATATATATATATATATATATATATATATATATATATATATATATATATATATATATATATATATATATATATATATATACATATATATATATATATGTTTATTTATATATTTTATATGTGACTTTTATATATATATATATATTATATATATATATATATATATATATATATATATATATATATATATATATATTTATATATATATATATATATATATATATATTTATATATATATATATATATATATATTATATTTAGTGAAGGTACTTTTTATTGTTTAAGGTAGGACAATTTTCTTGAAACAGTGACTCAGCTATTGCTAAAAGATTATGAGATGGCCTGGAGAGAATTTTTAAATTGTTTATATTTGTTATCTTGTTTACACTTTTGGCATGTTCCACATTATCCAGCATTAGAAAATCCAGGATTGCTTATAATAAAGGGGGATAAATAATTTATTTCTGACGCTCTGTATTTGTATTATGGATATTTTTATATATATATATATATATAATTATATTTATATATATATATAGCTTTTTTTATATATATTTTGTTATATATATATATATATATATATATATATATATATATATATATATATATTATATATATATATATATATATATTTATATATATATATATATATTTTATATATATTATATGTGTATATATATATATTTATACATATATTTATTTATATATTTTTATATATTTTTATACGCATTTATATATATATGTATATATATATATATATATATATATATATATAAATAACTGAAAAGATAGTTGCTATACAAAAATATTGATGGTCCCAAAATATATAATACTATGGAAGCATATATATATATATATATATATATATGAAATATATATTATTTATTTTTATATATATATTTATTTATATATATATATTGCATTTATTTATATATATATTTGTGCATATATATTTATTTATATATATATATATAATATTATATAAAATAAATAGATAATTGTCTTTATTATTTATAAATACTTTTTAAAGTTTAACAGAACGAATGGAAAGTTATGAAGTTTATTTATAGCCCATTCCCAAGCACATTATTTTAAGTTTTATTAAGTTTTTTCATTTTACATTTTTGTATTTTGAAACTGAGTGACGGAGTTAGATACAGCCATTGGTTAATGACTTTTAAATCAGATGGAGTTTCTGGGCTTATAACCTTCAGAGAGGCTATTTTATGTTACATTTCATGTTCCTGGATAGCTAAATACATTAAAAGAGATGAATTTTTGTTAAAAGAAACTGAAACCCATATGACTGTCATCCGAAAAGAGTGAGAATCTTTTTAAGGCCTGTCCTTTCTCAGGAGTCAAAAGACCCTCATAGCTGGACAGTGGTGGACCAAGAAAGTTTTATGTAAATTGGCGCTTAACTCGAAACAAAAAGGGGAAAGGAGATAATTGTGCTGTATATCATGAGTTGAAAAATCTGGTATCGCCATTTCATTTTATCAGAAGCAACATCATTCAGCAACAGAGAATAATGGTTCATTTCTTGGGATGAAGGTTTTCTCCATGTTGACAGATGAATCATCTCAGAAGCCAAATCATAAAAATGATCATTTATTTTTGCAACCCAGCGATGATTCACTTTTTATTTTCTGAATGTTTAATTTTTTTGTTTCACAGCCAAACAGTTAATGGATCATCAAAGAAAAAGGACAGTCATGGAATGGCGAATGCTTTAAAGAAACTGTGCTTACTGGTAGAGTATTTCTTCTCAAAGATCCAAAATCTTTATCTGTTGAAAAAGTCAAATTTGTATGATAAGGCACCATTTTTAGGCAGACACAGGATCTGCTTCTAAACAGTGGTATCGATTTCTTCTCGTTTTTTCCAGGTAGCTCCTGACCTTAATTGTGTTTAAACATTGGTAGTATTTTAAAGGATCTAAGCGCACACAGTGAACTATGATGGTATACAAGCCTTGACAACCTGCAAGGTGAGCAAAGTGTCCCATGGAGTTTGAGTATCAGCTTTTTGCGATTTTCTGAGAAACTTAAATAAATACCTGTTCTGAATTACTTTTGTTTTGTCCAATCAATTTTAGTTAATGCCAGAGGGGGGAATTTTTTTAACCTTATATATATATATATATATATTGTATATATATATATATATATATATATATATATATATAGATATATATATATATATATTTATTTATATATGTGTGTAAGTGCGTGTGTAATACTATAGTTCACTTATACACATTTTTTATCCCTGTATTTTTATACAATATGATAACACCTGAAAAGAAAGTTGTGATAAAAATACATTAATGGTTATAAACCATGGTGATGTTTATTACCTATGAAATAGTTATTTTTATAAGACAAAGAGGCTGCATTTTTCCAAGCGTGATGTGCAGTATTTTTTTTTTTAGAAATATTGGGGAAAAAAAGCAGATAATTGTTTTTGCATAAAATTGAAAGTTTAAAGTTTGATGGTTGTTGGCTTATAGGCATACTAGTTTTTATTTTATGTGGCATTTACACGGTTCAGTGAGGAAGGGTATTTTGCCTTTGAAACCCTAGGTTTTTACTCGCCATCATCCGGATGTTTTATCCGACGGGCCTTGGCTCTGTTAATCAGGATAATTTGAAGGATTCCTACCCAACAAAATATCTGGCTGAATAACCTTGAAGGTTGACTAACCTGCAATAAGATTAACCCTTTCACTGTGCTGGAGATCTCCTCAGTCATCAAAAACATCCATGATGTGGGACGATCTCCTCAGCCTGGTTCTTTAGAAGCTTAAGACATTTCCCTCGTCATTTTAGGAGCTTTTATTCTATATTCTAGCAACAAATGACAACTTCTAATTTCCCATTTAAAAGATAATTAGAACAATGAGTCAGTAACCATCAAAATGCTACAAGAGGAAGGAATTTTTCTCTCTATGATGAAGTAATATTTGATTTTTTTATTTTGTTTTTCCACACGAAATTATTCGCCAAGAGCAAGCGTTCAATGTTTGTAATAACGATTTTCATGCTGGATATGAGAATGGCATTATTTCACTCCATGCTTTGAGAGGTATCACCCTGAAATGAATCATTTTAGTAAAACTACACAATTTGATATTTGGATTTTTACCTATTTATATCATTTGCATATGTCTTTACTTTTATTACATTAAACATCATAATAATATATACAGTGTAATATTATAACAGTAATGGAAAAAATTGAAGTACAAATATAAAAGGAAGAAAATTAGTCAGTTGCATCGATTAGCAGGACACTGCTCTCGTCACTGTGGCAACAACATGCTCTCAGCGAAAGGGTTAATTGTTCCCAAGAGAGATTTGAACCCATCAACGCCTTTTTTTTATGTTACCTTAGATTTACTTTTTTATACAACAGAGGGTAGATAATTTGGTGCCAGATTTAGTGGGACTTAGATGAAGGAGATAAAGTGTTGAAAAAAGAGAGAAGAAGAGCTCAACTTTTATTACAACAAGAAGAAAGAAACAAACAACATTAAAAATTTCATTGCACATTTTTTTTAACACGAAAGCTCATTGCAACCCAAATGTACATAACATATCGCTTACATAGAAACGAGAGAGAGAGAGAGAGAGAGAGAGGAGAGAGGAGAGAGAGAGAGAGAGAGAGAGAGATACGCCGAAACATACGTTAAAATTTCTTGAGACTAAATAAGAATTAGATGATTATAAATCCTTTTTATTTTATCTTTTCTTTTAACGAGTTTTTCGAATTAGTGAATTAGCGCTGATGGCAAGATTTGGAAGAAAAGAAATATTTAAAACTGATTTGATAATATAATTCATTTAATTATTTCATTTGAAACAATTATTCCAGTTGAATTAAACAGACATACAACTAGTTTTGGCAAACTTTTTACCTTTCTTTACTAATTATATTACTAACGATTTTAATATAAAATTTTGACTTATTTTGTTGTGATATTTACTAATATGTGTTAGCATTTTATCTCGTTTAATTTTTTTATTATTTGATGGGAATTATTTAAGGGCATAATTAAAATAAAAATTGCGAGTTGACTTTATTTTTTTCTTCCATTCCTTACGATTCCCGTTGTGTCTTTTAGTCTTTTAGTGTCTTTTTAGGATTAAAAATGAACTAACCCTGGTTAGTTACCATTGATTAGTTATATGGCCAAGAGTAACGTACCTGTATTTGGGAAACCAAAGCATTCAATTGTTACAAGAGGCCAAACACGTAGATTAACTATGAAAACTACTCCAAATTCTCCGACTACGTCAACTACTGGGACTACTATAGTTACCCATAAAAATGCCCAAACGAATAGCCACATAACTAAATTTTTGGGATGGAATGCAGAAAATGATGTTTGCAACTTGGAGAACTGGATTGAGCTAGTGGATATATATTTAAACTCTTTGACGGGTAGCGATGTTGAGAAATTAAATGATTCCAAAAGCTTCCTTGATCTCTCTACAGGAGATATAGGATGCTATGTTCATTCAGATGCCTCTCGAAGACTTAAGACTTGGGAGGAATTAAAACTATATTTGAGGAAAATAAATTCCACAGAAGGCGAGACACCCTGAAGAGAGAGGTCCAAAGCAGAAAATTGAATAAGAACAGAATGGGTCCTCAGCTGAACCAAGGCATTTGATTTCAAGTACGTCCGTGACATCAACACAATCCAACAAGTAAAACAGTTGACAATTGAAAAAAATGAAACTAGCTCTGTTATCGGGACGTTTGTCTAAGGCAATTGAAAAGATGACCCATATTTGAAAATTGAAGATGATGTCATTGAGACTGACAATGAGGTAAAGAAAAATCTTAGTAAGCAAATTGCTGAAATTATCTATGAGACGCTCAGTCACCACAGGGCAAAAATATAAAGGGCATAATAATCATGGTAGGTCTATGATACAGATAAAAACCATTAGAAACAGGGTAACTCTTTTCAAAATGCTCCAGCAGTCAATGATAATTAAAGAAGGGCCATTATGCAAATGATTGCCGTGGACCAGTCCTGCTTTTCATTAGGGACAGCAAATAGTACTCAGATTATAGAAAAGGTTCTTGGCATAAATCTCAGCTACAAGGCAGAGGTAGAGATTCAATCTCCACTTTTAGGAGGCATTAGGTTATCCAAGTGCAAATTTAATGGTTACAACAAGATCAAGAAAACAAATGAACCAACAGTAAATTTCAGGCGTCGGAATAATGCAGTATAATTGAGAAGAAGACTGGAACGCTAATTAAGTCAAGGCAAATGCTTAAAATTAACTGGTGATGAATCTGATTGTAGACATATTTCCTGCATTGACGCTTTGCAAGCCAATTGCTGTATTGATACTGGGTGAAAGGATTACGAGCGAAAGGGACATACCGGGCATATTGCCAAAATCTGAAACCAGTTGTCGATTGTAGAATTCAAAATGCTCACAGTAATGGAATTAAAACCTTGGACAAATTGATATTCCTTTAATTGGGATCGTCTCACTTAAGGAAAAGGTTCTGGTTGTAAGAGAAGGGGCATTTAGAATTCTCCCATTTATTAATTGCCTAAGCACCTGCTCACTGGAACTGTCCACCTAAGAACAATTGGTAAAAAAGGAAGTACAGACTATTCCTATTTGCAGAATGGTTAGAAGAAAACAGACTCACTGGAATTCTTTGCTACAAAGCATTCTTAAGAAGGGAAGTACAGAGGGGAGGCATCAGATATTCAACACGAATTCTCAACAAATTAATATTATTGCGAGATTAAGACTTTAACCTGGAGAAAGCACATGGATAGATTGTATAGTAAATCCAATTTTTAAGGGAAGGAAATTCTTACACTTACGGAAATGTCTCAAGTGCATGGAGTACACTACTCTCCAAGTTTACATGAAGTTAGTCAGAACAAGATAGCTTTAGAAATAACAAACAATCAAGGAAGAAAGAATATGATAAAACAGATAGCAGAAACAGGTCTAGCTGAAGTCTACTCCATTCCTATTCAAATTGTAGAGAAGGAAACTATGGCAATGATTAATAATGCAAATGAAAACTCAGCTCATGAAACAGGTGAGAAGAATTAGAGGAGGAGATGAGTTAATGTGAATTTTAGATGGAGTCACTCATGGATTTACTGAGTGAGTATAAGGATGTAGTTGCCATAGATGGAGTCACTCAATCTGGAGTGGTAAATATATATAGTTGCCACAGATAACAATCTTGAAATGATGATTAACTCATAGAAGAGATATTCCAAAATATACCAAAACAATCTGCATACCTGTACATTCCTAGAAGGAGATTATTGAAAGAAAAGTTAAGAAGTAAAAAATGCGCCGACGTTTTTTCAGCGCAATCGAGTTTTCTGTAAAGTGTATAATCAAGAACCACCGAAAATAGATCTATCTCTCGGTTGTCTCGGTATAATGCTGTATGAGCAGCGGCCCGTGAAACTTTAACCACGGTCCGGTGGTGGCATGTCCTGTATCGTTGCCAAATGCACGGTTATGGCTTACTTTAACCGTAAATAAAACAAGAACTACTCAGGCTAGAGGGCTGCAATTTGGTATGTTTGATGATTGGAGGGTGGATGATCAACATACCAATTTGCAGCCCTTTAGCCTCAGTAATTTTTAAGATCTGAGGGCGGACAGAAAAAGGTGAGGACAGAATAAGTGCGGACGGACAGACAAAGCCGGCATAATAGTTTTCTTCTACAGAAAACTTAAAAATGGAAAAAGAAGGAATAATGGAGTGACCTTTGTGTGATTAATGGATAAGATTCTGACTGGATTACAAGGTAAAGGTGGACATCGTTATATGGATCATCTGATAATGGTTACAGACACAATCAGGAACATAAAACTGCTCAGAGAATATATATATATATATATATATATATATATATATATATATATATATATATATATATATATATATATACTATATATATATACATACGCACACACACACACACACCACTGAAGAAGAGAGAGAGAGAGACAGTGAGCAGCCATGAATTTCGTGAGCTGTAACACTGACGACCTGAGAGGTTTGCGTTGTCGAGTCCGTTTCGAGAGGGCGCCTCTCCCATAACTTCGCATCTGTATTGGCCCTCGGCTGCTGCTGTGATTTCTCTTACGGTGACTTTTC
>NC_089784.1:47245032-47277532 GCF_040412425.1 Macrobrachium rosenbergii
TATATATATATATATATATATATATATATATATATATATATATATATATATATATATATATATATATGTGTGTGTGTGTGTGTGTGTGTGTGTGTGTGTACATGTATATATATATATATATATATATATATATATATATATATATATATATATATATATATATATATATATATATATATATATATATATATATATATATATATATATATATATATATATATATATATATATATATATATATATATATATATATAATCACATGAAGAAGGGCAAATGTTATTATGAAAATTGTGCTCACCTGAAATTACTGAATTAATCATGTACTGCTATTCTGCTAATTATGCTTTCCGATAAGACTATTGTCCTCAGTGACTGGTAAGTTATCGTGTCAGTTGTGATACAAATAAATTTTTAAAGAACACAGGAGGCGAACCTGTAAACAGAAAGGAGGAAGCTGCTGATGCTCAGCAACACCACATCAAGTACGACAACACATCAGAGATATGTGTCATGGGATATCAAAGATACAAAAAAGGAAAGTATATGAAAATCAGTATCCACTCCTGCGTTGTTTCCAAAGCGTATTTCCTCTTAAAGTTTCCTCGATGCTATAACCTAATAAAGGAAATGAAAAGAAGAACGTGCATCAGAAGAGAGAACGAAGCGTCCACATCACCTGCATTGAAGAAGGAGAACAGGCTGGAGATCCCGAAGTCCACCTCCACGGTGACGAAGTTGGCCTTCTCCAGGGACTGCACGTGAGCGTGGCACCCCAGGCGGAGGCTGGAAGAGAATCGCCCCTCTACGGGAAGGATCAGCATACTGGTGGAGGTGTAGGATCCCTTCGGGAAATAGGAATGACCCTCGTCCTTGGACACGCCCATATTCCGCACGCGAC
Organism: Macrobrachium rosenbergii; assembly: GCF_040412425.1. Classification (NCBI taxonomy): domain Eukaryota; kingdom Metazoa; phylum Arthropoda; class Malacostraca; order Decapoda; family Palaemonidae; genus Macrobrachium; species Macrobrachium rosenbergii. The sequence continues at coordinate 47,245,931 of NC_089784.1, forward strand.
CTGGCTCTGCCTAAGGGAGAGGAATGAATCGTTGGCTGGTATGACTGATGACATCTTGAAAGAGATGAGTTCGTCCAGTATCGTAATACTGTCGCTTCCAGCGTTACATTTCTTTATTAACATGTGATACAGATTTCAGATTAAACTGATGCATAAATCTGTGTGTATTATCTTCATATATGTTTAATCATATAAATTTTTTTATGCACACATGCAGTTATGTCTTTATGTACATACTGGAAATATATCTTGCAGGTTATTAACAACTGTGCCTTGAACTATTAGTGTGAAGCTACGTTAAACCGCAAAGAAAAAACCCGCAGAGGAAAGCATAAGGTAAGTTGAGATTAACCGGGTCTTGAGTTACTAAGGATATTCTCTCTCAGAGTTTTGGCTCGAAAAATGAATAGCTCTCTCGTCCTACCATCAAAAGAGCCTTCGCTTCCATTTTGATGATTTTCGATCAATCAGGCGTTATTGCTATGTTATAAGGGCCATTCATATACTTTTTGATGGATGGAGACCCTTTGTCCCTTTAGTTTTCTGTAAAAGAAAATGATTGAGATGGCTTTGTTTGTCCGTCCGCGCTTTTTCTGTCCTCACTTTTACTGAGGCTAGAGGGCTGCAAATTGGTATGCTGATCATCCAACGCTCAAGCCTCAGTAGTTTTTTTTTTTTTTACTTTATTTAAGGTTAAAATTAGCCATGATCGTGCGTCTGGCAAGGCTATAGGACCGGCCACCACCGGGCCGCGGCTCGTATAGCATTATACCGAGACCGCCAAAAATAGATCTGTTTTCGGTGGCCTTGATTATACGCTGTAGCGGCTGTACAGAAAACTTGATTGCACCGAAGAAACTTCTGCGCATTTTTTTAATTGTTTGTTCTTGAGTTTAGAATGATGATGATCCAACTTAATCAGTAATTTCTTTTAATCTGTGATAGCTAATATTGCTTTTAGGCATGTACCGTTACAATTGGCGGTCTTCAAAATGATTCTAACTCCGACCATTTAGCGTCATATGTCAGATTCAAAACAAACATATTTTCTTCTCTAGTTTCGATGAAATTATGATAGCTGGAGGTCTGTGTTCTTTGATTCTTTGTCTGAGCCCTCTGTGAATTAGGTCTGAGGGTCTCAGTCTGGAGGATGGCGAATTTCCCTAATCAAGATTAACCAGTTACCCCTCCAGAACTCTTTAATTATCTTTGGATGGATAAAATGGCCTAAAGTTAAAACGGATAATTAGCGCTAAGAGAAGCAAAGCAAAACAAGATGTAATCAACAAATAAGCTAAAATTATATATATATATATATATATATATATATATATATATATATATATATATATGTGTGTGTGTGTGTGTGTGTGTGTGTGTGTGTGTTTTTGTGAGACTATACCCAACAGTTTCGTCCTTCAATGGATATCTTCTTGGAGAGTTTATTAAGGAAAGAGAAAAAGTTTATAATGTATATATGTAGCGAAGAAAAGGCCTAAAATCTTAAACATATGAAATACCGTTACCAGAAACTAGCAGTTAAAAAAAAAAAAACAAACAACAGTATAACAATACAATACCATAAGAACAGTAGTTGAACAAATGAAAATTACCTAAATATCAAATGATGCAATATGTCCGTTTGAAACAGCATAACACTAAGTACATATTAACAAAAGTATGCTACATGATAGTTAATGGATAACATTATTCAATTTGTACTGTCGTCTCATGATGTAAATTAAAAGGATCTAATTTATATAAACCAGGCGATGAATTAAAATTTTTACCTTTGCTGTGAACAATGCAAGCTGTCTCTCTTAAATTTCTTTCAATAAAACCTGTGCTCTTAAATAAAATCTTCTACCCGAGCCAGTCAATTGGTAGTTTACGCATACTATTGTGAACACAATAAACATTACTTGTATTATTTGTTCTTATATTATATTTATGAATTAAAATGCGTTTTTCGAGTTCCTTCCAAGATTGTCCTCTATAAAAATTACCGCACTTGCATGGTATCCTATAAATGACTCCTTCATTGCTTTCCGAACTATTGCGAATCAGGCTTTTTCCAATGGTGGTAGGATATGAAAAAGTTGCATAAAACCAAGGGGTAGACTATAGACTCTAATGTGGGATGGTATGGGAAAGATATAAAATTCAGTTTTCTGTTTTTCTACTCACATAAGTAAAATGCTTTTCTAGTTAACGTTAGACGGTACTCAATATCTTCTAATTCAAAGTTATTTTTAATACCAACTTGGTATATAAATTCTAATTCCTCATTGATAAATTTTGGACTGCAAATATTAAGTGCTCTAAGAAACATTGATCTTAATGCTGAGTTTTACGTCTATTTTGTGGGAGGAGTAACTATTAACTATAAGATTGTTATTTGTAGGTTTTCTATGTATTTTAAAATTATAGCTAGAACTTACAACTGACTCCACAACTGTAACATCCAAAAATGAAATAATACCATTGTCATCTTTGTCAACCGTAAAAGTTATGGAGGGAGCTAAATTATTGAGATCTCTTAAGATTTTCTGAATGTCAATATAAGATTTCAGTACAGCAAATACATCGTCAACATATCTCGCCAAGAAAATAATATCTGCCATAACTTTTGTTAATATGTACTTAGTGTTATGCTGTTTCAAACGGACATATTGCCTCATTGAATATTTTGGTAATTTTCATTTGTTCAACTACTTTACTATTCTTATTTAATTGTATTGTTTTACTATTATATGTTTTTTTTTAACTGCTAGTTTCTGGTAACGGTATTTCATATGTTTAAGGTTTTAGGCCTTTCTTGGCTCCATACATTGAAAACTTTTTCTCTGCCCTTGATAAACGCTCCAAGAAGAGGTCCATTGGAGGACGAAACTGTTGGGCATATCCTCACAAAAACACCTTTCGTTTTCCTATGTGGAATACATCTGAATGGCATGTCTTGGTGTCTAAATAGATTACCTGTACTATATATAAAGCAAATGAGAAATAGATACCACTTTAAAGAAGCAGATCAGCCTCTTTTCAGATAGCGAGCCCACCAACATTATAGTTTAACCTAAACAGCTGGCCTGAAGGATTTGATTTATTTTACGTGGCTAAGAACCAGTTGGTTACCTAGCAACGGGACTTACAGCTTATTGTGGAACTGCTACTCCCAACAGAGATTGGGTGTCACTGTAGGGTTTGGTGATGTGGAAAGAATGGAGGCTGAGAGATTGACCATTCAATTGGCTGTTAAATTTTACCTTCGTCCAGTCTTTCTATTCGAATTAAAAACAAATCCTTCAAGCGGCCCTATGAGGAGCTGGAAATTGGATTTAATGGTCTAGTTAAACTATCTATAATAATAAAATCCAAGAGGATCTGACCTTGTTCGTTCTCCCCTGGGCGACAGTAGGGGAGACATGACACAACCACCCATCCCTACAAACTAGTTTGTCCGCCCCGGGTGGGGGCGGGGTAGGTAGGGGAATGGGAGGCATCTACCCTCCTCCTGCAAACCTGTTTGTCCGGGGGAGTGGTAGGTAGAGGATTGGGAGGGTAGGAGAGACAGCAGCCCTGGGTCCCAGCGCGCGTAGCGCGTGGCAACAAGCTCGTGTTGTAATAATAATGATAACAACCATCTGTAATAGGACGATTTGAAAATCTGTTACTTCAAATGGTTGAAGTTTCTGATGCTCGGGAAGGAAATGAGAGGCTCTAACAGAAAGAACTCAGTCACCAAAGGAGGCAAACCAAGATAGTTCCCTTTTGACAAACAAGCTAATGGAAAACACCCAGCCAGAACTCGCACCAAGATGTAACAGCCTTCGTTAGCAAAAACTGTTAACTTTCGTTTCAAAATAACGAAGAAATGAAAGTTTCCAGATGCTCATGTGACCTCCTAGAAACCCATATTCTTGCGAAAAATGTAACCAAAAAGCGTTGAATAAAAGTATTATGCAGCATTAATTACATCAGACTTTCACAAGACCTTAAAATATTTAGCTTCATCTCGTTTTACCGTCACTTCAGCTTTCATTTACCTGCTTAGTCCCAAAGTTAGCGTTGGAGATACTTTTCTTCTTTTAAAGAGGAGTTGGTGTCATGGAGACAGAATCGTTAGGAGGATTTCCTGTCACCAATATTTCCTAATGTTTTTGCTCTTACAAGATAAAGGATTTTTCCACCTGTGTCATTTCCCACGAATATGTGAAAAGTACAGGCTGTAACCGAGATCTGCGCGTCTGCAGCTAAATCTATGTATTTGTTTCACTTCATGTTTATAGGCAGTAGGAAAAAGAAAGAAAGCATTGCAGATATATATGCTCCAGTCACAGAATAATCGACAATACCTATGATCTTCTAGTAAACAGTGCGTTGTTTGTCTTTAAAATTTTTTCATTTTCTTCAAAGCATTACTTTATTGTGTACTGTGCTTACGGATATGATAGTCCCTTGGTGTATGCATGTTAGATTATCATTCTTTTGTGCCCGAATATCACTTCAACTACTCCCAAAGTTCATAGTAAGTCTGGGAACGGCCATGGAAACTATATGCCAGTGGCGTCTAACAACTACTCTCACTGGTCAGACTGAATAAACAACTTCTATTTATATATGCCACATACAGTAGTTTCACGAGCGGTTGGGTAGTTTCCAAGAAAAGTGTTTGATTGACGACTGCCTACTTGTTTCTTTGGTGAAAGGGCAAATCTATAGAACCTGACTGGTAAATGAGGTAACAAACCGAATTTCATGTTGCAGAAATTTGAAATTTATGTAAACTAGGTTTAGTTTTCTGTAAAAGAAAGCTATTGAGATGGCTACTTATCTGTCCGTCCACACTTTTTCTGTCCGCCCTCAGATCTTAAAAACTATTGACGTTAGAGGGCTATTTAATTTATTATGTTGATCATCCACCCTCCAGTCATCAAACATACAAAATTGCAGGCCTCTAGCCTGCGCATTTTTTACTTATTTATTATTCATCTCCCTTCAGTGATGTGAAAAAATACACGTGAGCACAGTTTTCGAAACTAAAAACACCAATATCTAAGACATTCATAATCAGTAACTACTACACACAATATTATTTCAATATTCAATTAATACTGAAATCATTCTGAGAACCTGGCAGAAACCATGCTTCGCCTAAAGTCATAGCCCAGTTTCTGCAAAAAAAAATCCTTACTTTATTCCTATTTTTATTTTATTTTGATTTTGATTTATTTATTTATTTCTTTTGTCTGTTTCACTGTCCTGTCAAACAGTCAAACAGTCACGCATATTGGTGCTGCAAAGTGTTAAAGCTTTCCTGACCTCATAGTGAGATACAGCAGACTCTCAAGAGTTTTCATTTCTTCTTTTACATCCTTGTAATATCTCACTGAGACTGTTCATCAGCATTACGGATTCGTAAGTAACCAGAAATAGTTCTTGTAGAGAACATAGCAATTTATGTAGGTGAGCTACTTATGCAATAAACTGATGCATTTCTTCAATAAACAGTATGTGAAATCTAAAGGAAACATGTACTACTCTTCTAGTCTCTTCGTTAACTTATGGGTGGAGTTGACTGTATACTGTACATTATGAAAGAACAGCCGAGCTCGCATTTCCAGATAAACTATACTCTTCCCATGAAAGATCTTGGATACGAAATTCATCACGTAGAATAATAATTATTACAGATTTCGATACAATTATATCATAGGAATATAGCCTCTTGTGTAGCAGTTACAAATAAGTTATACTATAGAACGGAGGACCCACCGATATAGATTCTATATCGACAGGTACTCCGGTCTATAGTATAACTTATTTGTAACTGTTGCAGAAGAGGCTATATTCCTATAACAAAATTGTATCGACATCTATTAATCCCATCGAATGACTAAGACCCTGAGTGTCAATAACTCTTCTTCAGAAGGCAGCCTTTCTATATGCTTTCGATTTAATCACTTGCAAATGAATTTAGTCAATGTTTCCTTGCTGTGTTTTTGTTGCTCTGTGTATTTCAAAAGTCATTGTTGCCGCGTTTGCGCTGAAAATATTAGTTTATTAAATTTCTAATCTGATTGTGAACTTATTCGATAACTCCTTATTCTCCTGCAATTCAGAGCGCTAAAACGCTTCAACTGATGGTGTTCAAATAATTAAAAAAAAAAAAACTGGCACCAATTTACGATCATTGCAAGCGCTTGCATCTCTCCCTACATGTTTAGTTGTTTAAATTAAAACACCGGCATGCGTAAAAGATTTATAGGTCTTGATGACTTAGGAAAATAGATTAACAGCCAAATAGACAGCCCGATTTACCCAAAGAAAAATAAACAGTAGAGATTACAACAATCAATAACAAAATCATGCTTAGAAAAGGCAGGTTCTTTATCATCAAACAATAACAATAAAGTATCCAATTATTTCTGCTATATAAATTAATGATGTTTACATGCCAGAATCACTTGCACATATAGTCTAAAAATAAAAATGACGCAAACAAAGAGTGACTCACAGGAATGTGATCGCCGTTGACAGAGAAGGAAATCGTCGAAGCTGGCCAAGAGTGCCGCGCCGTGCACGTCGCCTCCAGGGCTTCTCCTACTCGGTACGAACTTCTCGTAACTCGGATTTCAGGCTTATCCGGGAGTCCTTTGCGATAATGGAGCAATTCGGATAATTTATAAGAATACACACACACACACACACGCACGCACACACACACATAACTTGACATATATATATATATATATATATATATATATATATATATATATATATATATATATATATATATATATATATATATATATATATATATATATATATATATATATTTTTTTTTAGTGTAGGTAGTGTGATTGTTTAAGGTAGGAACAAGCTTCTTGATACAGTGACTCAGCTACTACTAACAGATTAAGTGAGATGGCTCTGGAGAGAATTTTAGATTGTTTATATTTGTTATCTTGTTTACACTTTTGGTATGTTCCCATACATTAGAAAATTCCAGATGAGTCAAACTGACGCCTGTTCTGTAATGGATAAATGCTTACAATAAATGGGATAAATAATTCATCACGTCTCCTTGTTATTATATATATATATATATATATATATATATATATATATATATATATATATATATATATATATATATATATATATATATATATATATATATATATATATATATATATATATATATATATATATATATATATATATATATATAATATATATATATATATATATATATATATATATATATATATATATATATATATATATATATATATATATATATATATATATATATATATATATATATATATATATATATATATATATATATCAGGTGTTTCTGAAACTAGGCGCCCCCACAGAACAAATGGAAAGTTATGACGTTTTCTGCTATAGCCTATCTCCAAGTACATTATTTTAAGTTTCTATTAAGCTATTTTTCATTTTACATTTTCTTGTATTTTCAGACTGAGTGACAGAGTTAGATACAGCCATGGCTAATGACTCGGAGGAAATCAGATGGATTGACCGAATCCGGGCTATAACCTTCAGAGAGGACAGGGATGCTGGCGCATCCTTCATTTCACGTTCCTGGATTGCTAAATATGTTGAAAGAGATGAATCCTTTGTTAAAAGAAACTGGAAGAAAACCATATGACTGTCATTGCGATAAAAGTGAGAATCTTGGAAGGCCTGAAGTCCTTTCTCAGGAGTCAAAAGACATCATAGCTGAGGTAGTGGGTAGACCAAGAAAGTCTTTACGAAAATTGGCGCTTGAACTAGAAACAAAAAGGAGAAAGAAGAGAGGTTATAGTGCTGTATATCACGAGTTGAAAAAATCTGGTATTAAGCCATTTCATGTTATCAGCAAGCCCAACATCACTCAGCAACAGAGAGAAGACCGTGCATGGTTTTGCGGTTCATTTCTTAAAGATTGGGATGAAGCTGACTTTCTCCATGTTGCCGCATCAGATCAATTCTTCATTTACACAGTCAGGAAGCCAAATCATAAAAATGACATCATTTGGGCTGCAAAGTTGGATGATATCAGCGATGACGTGCGATATCGCCAAATGTGAAATTTTCTGAATGTTTGGGAATTTTTCTCTGTTTCACAGCCAAACAGTTAATGTGGATATTCAAAGAAAAAGGACAGTCATGGAATGGCGAATACTTCAGAGAAACTGTGCTTACTGGTGGAGTATTTCCTTTCCTCAAAGATCTTGAAAATGTGTTATCTGTTGAAGAAGTCACATTTTTGCATGATAAGGCACCAAATTTCAAGGCTCTTCAGACACAGGAGCTGCTTCTAAACAGTGGTATTGATTTCTTCTCATCAGGTGAATTTCCAGGTAGCTCCTCTGACCTTAATGTATGTGAAAACATTAGTAGTATCTTAAAGGATTGTGTTGAAGCGTGCACAGTGAACTACGATGGTATTCCAAGCCTTGACGACCTGCAAAGAGAGGTAACCAATGTGCTCAGGAAATGGAGTTTGAGTTTCAGCTTTTTGCGATTTGCTTAAATCATACCTCAACAATGCAGGCTGTGGTACAGGCAGATGGAGGCCACACAAATATTAAATACTCAGAGAGAAACTTAAATAAATGCCTGTTCTGAATTACTTTTGTTTTTGACCAAATCAATTTTAGTTTATGCTGTAGAGGAGGGGCTGTAATTTCATTTTTTTCCCTATATATATATATATATATATATATATATATATATATATATATATATATATATATATATATATATATATATATATGTGTGTGTGTGTGTGTGTGTATGTGTGTGTGTGTGTGTAATACTACAGTAGTTCACATATACACATTTTTATCCCCTGTATGGGGAATACAATATGATAACACCTGAAAAGAAAGTTGCTGTATAAAAATACATTAATGGTTATAAAACCATGTGAGACTGTGTAAACATGTGTGGGCTACCTGGCTACTGAAATGTGTTATTTCCTAGAGAAGGAAAAAGGAGGGGTTGCATTTTTTCAAAGCGTATTTGTGCAGTATTTTTTTTTTAGAAATATTGGGGAAAAAAGTAGATAATTGTCTTTTGCATAAAATTGAAAGTTTAAAGTTTGATGGTTGTTGCTTATAGGCATACTGAGTTTTTACAGTTATGTGGTATTGACACGGTTCAGTGAGGAAGGGTACGGAGTTGCCCTTGAAAACCCTAGAATTTTTTACTCGCCATCATCCGGATGTTGCCATTATCCGACGTGGCCTTGGCTCTGTTAATCAGGATAATTGAAGGATTCCTACTCCAAGGAACAATATCTGGCTGAATAACCTTGAAGGTTGGACTATCACCTGCAATAAGATTAACCCTTTCACTGTGCTGGACTGATCTCCTCAGTCATCAAAAGTTCACATCCATGATGTGGGACTGATCTCCTCAGCCATCTTTCTTTTGGTTCTATTTAGACAGCTCGTAATAGATAAACATTTCCCTCGTCATTTTTAGGAGCTTTATTCTATATTCTAGCAACAAATGACAACATCTAATTTCCCATTTAAAATATAATCTCAGAACAAGGGCTAGACCTTCAGTAACCATCAAAATGCTACAGAGGGAGATGAAGTAATATTATTTTGTTTTTCCACACGAAAAAGATATTCTCTTTGTAATAAAGATTTTAACTGTGATGAAATAATACTCCATGGAGGCTTTTAATGGGAAAATTTGACAGTGATAGGATAGTTACCTACCAGTCGAACTTTATCAAATAGTTCTGATAGCGACAGTGTAATATTATAAGGTAATGTTTATTATATAAAAGGAAGAAAATATCAGACAAACCTGCCTTTGTTAGCTCTGTTATCAGGGAAAGTTTTGTCCTAAAAAACCCATGACCCATAATTGAAAATTAGAAACAGATGATGATCATTGAGATCTAGTGGGAAGATGATGTAAAGAGAAAATTACTCAACAAACATTACTGCAAGAGAAGAAAGAAACAACGATCTTGTAAAAATTTCCACAGTACAGACCCTCAGTCACCATAGGCCAAAATATAAAAGGGTATTAACGAAAGAGAGAGAGGATGACACCAGAGCTAAAAGCCTGAGTAGAAACACTTGTCCAGTAACTCTTTTCAAAAATCTCTCTTATTTTATCTTTTCTTTTAAATCTTTCTCAGCAGTCACATGAATGGAAGAAATATTAAAACTGATTTGATACTATAATTCATTTAATTATTTCATTTGAAACAATTGTTGAATTAAACAGACATACAACTAGTTTTGGCTTTTTACCTAATTATAAAAGGAACATTTTAATATAAAATTTGAGATTATATATTTACTAATATGTGTTAGCATTTTATCTCGTTTAATTTTTTTATTTGATGGGAATCTTAGCTACAAATTAAAAAAAAATTGCAGTTGACTTTATTTTTCTTCCATTCCTTACGATTCCCAGATCTTTTAGTCTTTTTAGTGTCTTTTTAGGATTAAAAATTAATCTAACCCTGGTTAGTTACCAACCAAGAAACTTCCTGTAAAACCAAAGCATATTGTTAGAGGCCAAACACGAGATTAAGACTTTAACCTGGAGAAAGCACTGGGACTATGGATATAAAATGTACGAAGTAAAACTCCAGTTTTCAAAGTGAAGGAAATGATTAACACTGGATTGAGCTAGTGAAATGTCATTTAAACTCTTTTGCATGAAGTTGAGAAATTAAATTACTCCTCAAGTTTACAGGAGATATAATGTTATTCAGATGCAAGATAAGACTTTAGAAATAACAAACAATAAATCAGGGAGGCAAGATTACCCCGAAAAACAGGTAGCAGAAATAGAATGGGTCCCCAGCTGAATAAGTGGAGGCATTTGATTTCCATTCCTATTCAAATTTTAGAGAAAAACAGTTGACAATTGAAAAAATGGATTGATGCATTGATATAATAACGTTTGTCGTCAAAGAATGAAAACTCAGACCCATATTGAAAATTAGAAGATGATGAGAGACAGAGGTAAAGAAAATCTGGTAGAAACCCAAGGATTATCTGCAGACGCTGTCACCACAGTATAAAAGGATAATAATCATGCCTATAGAAAAAACCCAAATAGAAACAGGGTAACTCTTTTTCAAGGGACAATCTGTTATAATTGCCATAAGAAGGGCCATTATGCAAATGATTGCCGTGACAACTCATCAGAATAGAATAGAGTAGATTATTCCAAAGGCCTATATAGATCTCAACACAATCTAGAGACCTGCAATTCCCTATTTAGAAGGACAAGAATACTAAAAGCTGCAAATTTAATGAACAAAAAGATGCAAGCAATGTTTTTTGAACCAACGTAAATTTCAGTACGTCTTAATGCACAATCCTGTATAATCAAGGCTGGAACGTCAGAATTATCAAAAAATGCTGATTAACTATGAATCTTTGTAGACCAGTATATCTCGGTATAATTGCTGTATTCTTTGATACTGCGCTGAAGGACACCATGAAACTTTAACCACGGCATATTTTTTCCACTTAAATCTGAAACCAGTTGCCGAATGCAAAATGCTCACATGCTATGGCTAAAAACTCGTTGAACCTTTTCAATTGGGATAAGTCTCACTTAAGGAAAAGGTTCTGAGGGAAGTAATTTAGAATTCTCCCATTTGGTTATGTTTATGATTGGAGAAAAGGTTATATCAACCTAAAGAACAATTTACAGCCCTTAATAGACATCTACTATTCCTATTCAGAATGGTGGAAAACAGACTCAGGTTAGGACAGAATAAGGGAAGTACGGACAGCATCAATATTCAACATAATGGTTTAATATTATTACGGAAAAGACTTTAAAAATGGAAAAAAAGAAGGAATAATAAAGTGACCTTTGTGAAGGAAATTAATGGATAATGTTCTGCATGGATTACACTACTCTCAAGTTTACATGAAGTTAGTCAGAACAAGATAGCTTTAGAAACAAACAATCAAGAAGAAAGAACATAAAAACAGATAGCAGAAACAGGCCTAGCTGAAGTTATATTCCTATTCAAATTGTAGATAAGGAAACTATATATATGATTAATATAAATGAAAACTCAGCTATGAAACAGAGGTATAAGAATTAAAATAGTCATCATATTTATATGATATATATATTGCCATAGATATATATATGGATTTATATAGTATATATATATATATATATATACTATGGATATATATATATATATATATATATACAGATATATAATCTTGGAATATATATATAACTATATATATATATTCCAAATATATAAAACAATCTGCATATATGTATTCCCAGAAGGAGATTATTGAAAGAAAAGTTAAGATATAAAAAATGCGCCGATTTTTCAGAGAGCGCAATCGAGTTTTCTGTAAAGTATATATCATAGAACCACCGAAAATAGATCTATCTCTCGGACGTCTCGGTATAATGTCTGTAATAGCCAATTGAAACTTAACCACGGTTAATGGTGGCCCTGTATCGTCCTGAGGTTCCTGTCCTTCGTAAATGGTTACTCAGGCTAGGGGCTGCAATTGGTATGTTTGATGATTGGAGGGTATTATCAACAAAAATTTCCTTTTTTAGGTAACATATATCTGAAAAGAATATTATTTAAGTGAGGACGGACAGACAAAGCGGCATAATAGTTTTCTTCTGCAGAAAACTTAAAATGGAAAAAGAAGGAATAATGCAGCTGAATTTATTGTGATTAATGGATAAGATTCTGATGGATTAAAAACTTGGACATATATATATATTACAGACACAATATAACATAAATATATATATATATATATATATATATATATATATATATATATATATATATATGTATATATATGTGTATATATATATATATATATATATATATGTATATACAGTATGATATACACAGACACCACTGAAACAGAGAGAGAGAGAGAGAGAGAGAGTGACAGTGGGCTAGCCATGAATTTCATGAGGTATACTTACTGACGACTGAGAGGTTTTGCGTTGTCGAGTCCGTTTCGAAGAGGGGCGCTCTCCCATAACTTCGCATCTGTATTTCTCTTACTATAAGCCTTTTCTCGGCTGCTGGTCCAGCTTTTATTAAGAAGAAAACAGATATATATATATTATATATATATCTTATACGGTGACTTTTCTTGTGTCTGAGTGGTCCAGCTTTTTTTAAGAAGAAAAGATATATATATATATATATATATATATATATATATATATATATATATATATATATATATATATATGTATATATATATATATATATATATATATATATATATATATATATATATATATATATATATATATATATATATATATAATATATATATATATATAATATAGCAATAAATCTATGCTACCTATGATTCAACGTCAGATGGCAAACTTTTTTTATAATCTAGAGATATAAAAAGATATAGCTTTTCTTCTCTCAAAACAATTCAGTCCAACTTACCTCAACATCAACATCTGTATGATTATGGTTTATTTTTTCTGGATTATTTTTCTTGATGAAACTGTAGAACTGTTCCCCGTTTAAATACCATCGTATGGAATAGAAATGATCTTGTTCGGTGTCGTACACACATTCAAGCGTCGCTGGTCGTTCGACGACACCCGGATGTGGCACAATTATCTTCTGGACTTTGATGCCAAACGCTCCTGTCACAAGTGTAAGTAAACTGTCAATTAATAATTTTGAAATTTCCACCTCCTCTTATTGGTAGTTTCTAAGTTGTGCACATGGAACGTGGATGCTTAGCGTCTCACCTTGTGAATACCAACACTTAAACTGACAATAAGTATAATGACATCTGTACGAACGCTCTCGTGATAATTGAGTTTAATTATAGGTATGATTTAAAACATCAAGCAAATAATTTTAAAAAGAATACTATACCCCTTTATAAACAGTCGAGCTCTTTCCTTTTTTGTGATGTGAAATGACTGTTAGAAATTAAATATATTGGCAATTTACAAATAATATTTTTTTTTCAAAAGCAAGAAATAAGGTTACATATATCACATTTCGCATTAGCTGTTAATACATCTATTCTCATAAAAACCCGGCAGTGTATCGTTGCTAACATAAGACTGTTTTAAAGCAAATTTCATAGCAACTAACACTCCAGAATGTCCTTTACTGACAAATATATCCGTGTTTTACTGTGTCAATAACGTGTTTGCATAACTGAAAGTGGGTTGCAATTTAACCACATAGTTCGTCAATTGACCTTTAAGCCTGATGGGAAAATAATGAAAATTTATGTTCAACTGCATTGCTTTGGTTTCGCTGGAAGAGGTTGCCGTCTTCCATTACTACTTATTCCCTGGCGTCAAAATTCTTTTGGTAATTTCATCCCATCATGTACTTAGATATGGGGTAAAATAGAATATAACTGCAATAATTTCCAGGCACTTAAGTTTTATGTAAATATACACGTAAATACTTTGTAAGTTCATACCCTATTTTATTTTTTATAAACTCAGTCTTCATGCAAGTATTGTCAACAAATTTACAAACGTTTCACAGTCTTTCGCGTTTGCTCATAAACTAGGCTGTAATGTGACAACTATAATAGTAGCTAATTTGTAGCAATCTCGTAACAATTCATACTTTCTTATAAACACAAATGTAACATATCTGTATTTCCCATTAGTTTTACTGCCATGTAACGTCTTTAATGTCATACTGAAAACTACATGTATATAACTTTGTATGGACATAAATAAGTCATTCTAGTTACACAAAATATATATTCAAAAGTATCCATAACTTTCTATTTGAGTTTAGAGAATAATAATAATAATAATAATAATAATAATAATAATAATAATAATAATAATAATAATAATAATAATAATAATAATAATAATAATAATAATCTTTAATCAAACTCAGGAATATACCCAGTAGAGTCAATACAATAAACACAATGTAGATACACACGAGATAAAATGATAAAAATGATAATCGGCAGTATCTAGTCAGTTGCTGAAGTAGTAGTAAAAATAGTATTCATGATAATGGTAATGACTTAATAATATTGAGAATAATAGTAAAAATATAAAAATTATAACAAATAAAAAACAGATTGCATACAATTAATTTCCAGCTAGGGACCTTGGGTGGTTACAGAAGTTAGGTCCAGAATGCTAAATACGAAAAGTGAAAAAGCAAATCCCAATAATAATAATAATAATAATAATAATAATAATAATAATAATAATAATAATAATAATAATAATTATTATTATTATTATTATTATTATTATTATTATTATTATTATTATTATTATTATTATTATTATTATGCAATAAACACAGAAACAACAACAATAATAATATCAGATTCTGCAGATACCACTCAATAATTGCAAAAAATAGATAATAAGTATACCCAGCAACTCAGGCCACCCCTGTTTGAAGGAAGAAACCTCATTCATGAAACAGACGCCTCATTATCCCATCTTTCCCACATTTTAGACCTTCTCCTGGCCTCACTGCTTAGGATGCTTTGTATGAGCGAATTGCTGCTGTTCCTCAGTCGGGTGATCAGACTGGACATTGTTCGCCTAACAATGATTTTAAAATTATCCAGGCGGTTTTCTACGAACATCTGCGTGGCGGAGTGATAGCGAGGAGTGTTTGTGAGGCGTCTCAGAATGTCATTGTGAACAACAGTGATACGTCTCATGGTCTCTCGGGTATAGTTCGTCCAAAGGGAACACCCATATATACTGTAGCAGCACGAGCAGAAGAGCAGCAGTTTCGTGTCTCGGTGATAAATGGCAAACCTCCTTGCAATCATGTTGCCAGCTGCACATAGTTTGCGACGACTCTGTTTTCTATGTCTGCCGTATCTTATAGGTCGTCCATGATAATGTGGCCCAAATATGGAAATTTATGCACGAATTCCAGACGATGATATTTGTGGAGAATTTTGGTTCTGCAATATGTTTAAGCGATCTCAGGAGCAGCAACATGCACTGGGTCTTGGTTTCGTTGTATAGGATATCAAATTCCTCTTCATATCTGTGGCAAGAGTCGATTAGTCTCTGGAGACCTTACACTGATGGGGGAATCACAACCATATCGTTGATAGTGCATCCGATTGGGAGTGAGTTCAATTCGACATCAGGGCATCTGTGTAGGTATTAAACAGATATGGAGAGAGAATGCCCCCTTGCCGAAGCCCGTTTAGGGAGCCGAAGTTGTACGACAGTACGTCATCCCGTTTGACACAGAATTGCTGTGTTGAGAATTAGCAATGTAAAATGCCAATTAATTATAGAGATCTGCTTCTTTTGTGCGGCTTCGGGAAGAGCTTCAGGTAGTTTACTCTATCAAATGCTTTTCTCACATCTACAAGACACAGGAAAACAGAAGAGGCTGACGATAGGTAGCAGTTCAGCAATTCTTTCAGGATGTACTGTATATGCACAGGTGTCGGTTGGGTGGTTTGCTTTAAAGCCGAACTGGTTGTCAGTTAGTGTGTATAAAGGAGAGAAGTCTCACTAGAAGAACAGACTCAAGTAGTTTTGACTCAGTTTCAGTGATTGCAATCAGGCGATAATTTGTCAGGGTCATCTGCATCTTTTACCTTGTTTCTGATTAATGGTATTAAGTGAACTAAGAGTAGGGAGTCTGGGAGAAACTGGTGAATTATGCACGCACTGAATGGGCAGCTAGCAGAATGTAAATGGCGATTTATTATCAGGTAAGCTGTTTATGGCATCACTGACGTTACCTAGCATAATACGATCAGTGGAATGAAATTAAATGTTATCAGTAAGGAGGCTATCTGCTTCCCTTCGGGATTCTTGATCGTTTATGCAATTTAGGATAGCACTGAAGTGATCGGCCCGCATTCTTACGATAGCCTCGTCGCCAACGGCTTCTCCTACTCTCTTTGATAGCTTCTTAGTTTTGGGATTTAGGGACTGAATGTCATTCCAAAGACGAGGATAATCGTCAGATTCTAATTTTCTTGATAGTGCATCTGCTCTTAGTTGCTTTTCATTTGTTCTGCAGTGCTTAACAGTAAGTTTGAACTGCTCTCTCGCCTCTCTCATTAGCAATGCAGTGTCTCTCCCTCGGGCTACCATTTTGCCTCCACATTAAAAACATTTCTCGTGAATGTCATTCCAGTCAGGTATGTTACGAGAGTTGCCTTGATGAAATCTAAAGGTATCCCTGCCTGAGGCAAGCAGAGCAGATATTTGATTCGAATATAATTCTTTCAGCTTTCTCCTGTGGTGGACATTTCTACATTTTGGGTTAATGCAAAGTATAGCGTCTGCCGGGTTGAATGCTGCAGGTCACAATTGATTCATGAAGGTGCGGAGACGTGAGGCAGTGGTCTAGCCAGGAGGTTGTAATTGCGTCCGTTCCATTTTTTACATAGGTATAGAAAGAGGTGGGGCGGGGGGAGCATTGCATCGCTAATTTGGAGAACGTGATTTTGACAGAAGCGAGAAAGTTCGTTATAAAATTGTTTTGTGGGATGAGAATTAAGGTCCCCAATTATACAAATATGATCAGCAGCAGAATCGTGAATAATGCTATGTAACTCATCTAGGATCATGCTGTATTTATCAAAAGTATTGTTATTTTCCCAGAGCATAAAAACATTAATTATTACGCTCTTTGAGTCCCCTACTGTCACTTGAAGACCCAGCAAATCCTATCTCATTGCAATAATTTTTTTTATTATTTCTTATATAGAACGAAATCGTTTCAAAAACCTCAACCACCCACCTTGAAGTTTTGAGCCTCAGATTCATGATATCTTACAGCACGATTCTACGAGTCAGTACTTTGATTGTGAACGTACCTCTGGCATTCCCACGCCTTACTTAAATCCCATACCTGATACAAGGTGCAGGAGAATGAGGAGGAAGTGGAGGAGGAGTCTCGGCTGTAAGCTTGGACACGACACCTTGGAAGTCTCAACACAGCGGTGGGGTGAGGTTAAACATCTCTGCGCGTATCCGGGGATGAATGATAATGCTTGCGAACTTTTAGGCGGCGATGAAGTAAACGGAGAAGACAGAAATGAGCTGGCGGCTAACATGAAGAAGCTGGATAAATAAAGATGGCTATCCGTCGTCCTTTTTATCGCCATCGTCTATATCCTGCAATGAAATGGAAAAATGCTGAAAGATCTGGAGGATATGATAAGATTAAGTCAAAATGCATTTTACTCTCTTACTCGATCAACATAAACACGAAACGTTCGCAATAGTATTTTTTTTTTTATGTTGTGCATTAACTATTGGTTTGACAAAAGATAAGGAAGCGAAGATTTTGTCAATTTGTAAAATAATTATTTTTATATTACATGTTCCTGTATAAACTGTCTTCATATATTTGCTTTCAAACTGAAACATGTTTTATTATTATTATTATTATTATTATTATTATTATTATTATTATTATTATTATTATTATTATTATAATAATAATAATAAAATAATTCAATAATAATAATAATAATAATTAATAATAATAATAAATTCACTTTTGAAGTAAAATTCATGGTCTTCGCTATGACAGCAGATATTCAAAATATCTCTTCAATATTATTTCTAAAAATAATATTAGTATCTGGAAATCAAAATCGGACTGCGTAAAAGCGAGGAGATATCCTGTACCGCACGATGAGGCATCAACTGAACGATAAGCACTCGTGGAAAATAGCCTGGAAAACATTTCGTTTAAACGAAAGAGCAAACCAGGAACTGATATAAAAAAATTAAAATGGCTATTAATCGTTCTTTTTTTTAGCATCAAGGTTGTTTTGACGATTTAAACAAACAGTAATGAAATTCAACAATGCTTCTGGTTGATTAAAAAAAATCCTTGTTTTGATGAATGCCGTTGTGAACAAGAAAGAAATGACAAACATCATAAATAAAACAGCTTTATAACTTGGAAGATTTAGTCAGGTAGTAAATGCTTTACAGTTGAAACTCATGCAGTTTTAAATTTGATGCTTCGATAACAAAGAGAAAACTGATAAACACCAGTATAAAACATTGCACCGTATACTGTTTTGAATATGTCTAGTGTGAGGGCATTTTCATTCTCTTAAGTTGTTTTTGTGAATGACCTGATTCTCTTTTTTTATTACCCTGTGACAAATTAGCTTTCGACGGTTCCATTCACTGATGAGCACACTAATTTTTCATGTGATTATCTTAAACTCTTGTAAAATACGAAACTGTCTAACGTAGCAAAACAGCGACAGACGTTGTGTGGAGATATTTTCTTTTTTACAAAATTCATGAAAATAACATTTATCGGCGGTTATCTACATACCCTTCCAAACCACACGCCCTCATTGTCAGTAGCCAGAGAAGCACGAGCCGCATCGAGTTCGACACCTTTTCACCTATATTTCCATAATACTCCAATAGAAAAACTAATATAAATGATACCAATTCTGCCTTGAAAATCTGGCATCTTTTCCTTGTCTATATCCCTCGTGACACAGTCATCAGGGATATGAGTTCCATGTCGGCTTAGTTACCATTTCGCTCACTCTTTTTAATGAAAAAAAAAATATTATAAATAGATACAATTCATTCTAGAAAATCTGGTCTCATTGACCTTCAAGTCTCAACTGCACGACCAATGTGCAAGCGTACTAGCCAATAAGAAAGCATCGCGCTCTTTGTGTCCAGCCTTTATTCTGTGAAATTCGTGGCTTTCTCTCCGGAACCCATAGTTCTCAAAAAAAAAAAAGAAAAAAAAAGTCAAACAATTGCTATAATGACTTCTATAATCACCTCCTTCGTAACCCTTAGACTCGTTTATCTTTTACAAGCCAGTATGCAGCATCTATGAGCTTAAGCTTAGACAAACTGGGCAATGTTTTTATTTGTTTGTCATTCTTATAAGCTTTTTTTTTTTTATTACATAAGTAGTCATACCATTGAAGAGAGAAGAAGCAGTGCTATTCATTTCAGTGGATAATTGTTTTTCCTTCATATGGAAGTTTTTTTTTCATAAAACTTGAATTAAAGCATAAAGAAAATTTTTAGACTATAAGAAGTAAAAAAAAAAAATAAAATGTTGACAGGACATCTTGTGAAAAAACAAAGAAATATCTTCTGATGTTTATGTATAAAACACGTTTTTCTTCACTTTTGGGGGTAGGGGTGGGTTTCTCTGAAAAGAATATCATTCGGAAATTCTATTTCAGTATTTTACTCAATGGACAATTCGGTATATGACTATGAGCCCAAGCCATTTGAAATTCACAAAGGATAAAATATTACGTATTTTATTACGTTTTACCAATTGTTCTTAACACTATCTGTTTGCTGCCAAACATATGTGAAGCAAAAGTGTTTCGTATTGAACTTGTGGCTTTTATTTACCCATGGTATTCGTTTATATTACGATCTCGATCGTTGTGGTTATATATATGTGTGTGTATATATATATATATATATATATATATATATATATATATATATATATATATATATATATATATATATATATATATATATATATATATATATATACATACATACATATATATATATATATATATATATATATATATATATATATATATATATATATATATATATATATATATATATATATATATATATATATATATATATATATATATATATATATATATATATATATATATATATATATATATATATATATATATATATATATATATATATATATATATATATATATATATATATATATATATATATATATATATATATATATATATATATATATATATATATATATATATATATATATATATATATATATATATATTCATATATATATATATATATATATATATATATATATATATATATATATATATATATATATATATATATATATATATATATATATATATATATACATATACACACACACATACATGCATACATATACAGAAGATTCGCAGGGGCAATAGACCCGACAAACATCTCAGGATGAAGAGGCAAACGTGGAAAATTACATAGACTATTAATACATAAAACCCCCTTATAAACCCGAAAAACTTTATATATTTATTTTAATTTGCAAGTACTAGAGATAAAAAAATATAGACGGCGCTTGAAAGAAACACCAACTAAGGCAAGAGTTAAAAAGTGACTAAAAAGACAGGGGGCAAATAAACATACGAAAGATACCCACAGCGAACGTGGAATGTAAACAAACAGGTAATTAGGCTATAAACAGCTGGGTGGACCAGGATTGGGTTGCAGATTGTCCAATCCTCAATTTTCTAATGTTCGGAGACATTCTCAAATTTATGGTACCCAGTTGGACATAAATGATTTTAAAATTAATGGATCTTCCCGAAAGAAAGATGGGTTTCTAGTATTGGCGTCTCTTTTTATAAAAAAAAAAAAATACTATACTACGCTAGACACCCAATCTTCGGCTACCCAGCTGTTTATAGACTAATTACATTCTTGTTTACATCTTTCGCATGTTTATTTTCTTACTGTCTGTTTAGTCACTTAGCTCTTGCCCTGGTGGGTGTTTCTTTCAAGTTCCGTCTATTTTTTTTATCTCTTGTATTTGTAAATATAAATACAAATAGTAGAATTTTTCTGGTATATAAGAGGCGTTTTATGTATTTATAGTCTATTTACCAGCCTTGAAGATGCAGCGTGTGGTGTGAAACGCCGACATAATAAACTATTCCTGCAGAGACATACATGCCTTTGCCTCTTCATCTGATATATATATATATATATATATATATATATATATATATATATATATATATATATATATATATATATATATATATATATATATATATATATATATATATATATATATATATATATATATTTATGAGGTACAGTGTGTTTGGCAAGTTATAGAAACGGAAAGGTGGTTTATAGTCTGTCTCATGTTTTCTCTTGAATCTGTTTACCGGACCCTTTCAGTCTTTAACTTCATACCTTTTTCTTGTTTTTTTTTCCTTGTGCAACAATTTCTGAGTTTCAGCTGTGTTGCTCTTACTATCAAATATAAATCTTAACTGTTAGCCCAGGAGCAACTAGGTCAAAATTACCTGGTCAACCTGGAAAAAAATGTAGAAAGCTGAATTTTTGTCCAGTGGTAGTTAGAGGTTTGTAGAGCTAGAAACACCAAAGTCTCCAAAATTTTTTCCTTGTGCTTTCTGATGAAGAGCCAAGATTCAAAATGGCTGCCATCATGCCTGGCAAAACGTATCGAATATTTATAAATTTCATTATATAGGCATATAATACACCAAATAGTATGATTTTGGGCCTGATAAGTCGTTTTCCATTACTTATTCTTTTAGACCAA
Source organism: Macrobrachium rosenbergii (assembly GCF_040412425.1). Lineage (NCBI taxonomy): Eukaryota > Metazoa > Arthropoda > Malacostraca > Decapoda > Palaemonidae > Macrobrachium > Macrobrachium rosenbergii. The sequence goes on from NC_089784.1 coordinate 47,268,303, forward strand.
TATAGAGATGGAAATTTGAAAAATTAGGTAAGGAATTAATTGTATTGATTCGTGTTTACCAGTTTTATTGTCCCCAAATTCTCTAAAAAAGTGACAGATACATTTACAGTCTTAATCTTCCTATTATAGATTTCAATAATAATAGATATATAGTAATTTCTGATAATTTAACAACTCACGTTGAAAAACTAAAGATATAAGATTAATAACAAAAGCAAATCCATGAAACTCTTAGACAGTAAAATCATTGTTGAATGAACAGATCTTCAAATCGTTACCACATTTAAAAGTTACCAAGTGATATCAATTTTTGCTGCAAAATCCTTTCAGCATTTAACAAACAGATGACAATTAGCAACCTTTGCTTAGAAAAAAAATTACCAAAATTGTTTAATGTCAGTGCAGGAAAATATTTCAAATGTCAGAATCAAAGTTTTACACTCATCAAATACTATTTCTTCCTATGACAAAACTGCAAATTTATTCAATATCTACTCCATCTAGTTCAGGGACATTTGGAACCTTTGGCAATGCAAGAAGAACACATAGAGTACAATAAAACTCTTGCTCTATGGCATTTCCCCAACCTCTTACCACAATTGATTTTGCACCCACAAGAAACAATCAATAAAACAGATTCTGAGGAACAGACCTGTCATCATCAGAACAGGACTTAGGACCCACCTAAATTTTCCAACCCCATTCTGTTGGCATAATATCTGTTGACTCAGGTGGAAAGCCATTCTTGGACTGCATAGTAAGCTCTGTATAGTGAAACTTTGCAGCTGCAGAAGTAGGAGGGAGACTTTTAAGTTGAAAAGTTCCAGATATTTTACTAATTTTTACTCAGCATACTGTATATACCTTAACATTATCAAGAGAATTACATGTTTTAGGGTTCCATATAAATAAAAAGAAATTGTTCACCTGCTCTAATATCTCATCATATAATAAATTCATGACTTCTTTGAAAAAACATCTAATATTCCCATTCCCCTTTTTCCAACACGGCTATTGCCTTTTTTCCCCTACACCATAAAGTGCTGAAACTGTATCACAACCTGATATGGCATGTGCTATCAATATGTGACGAGAGACAGATGATTTCAAGTTTTGAACAATACTATGCACATTATATGCAGAATCCTTTCCAAATTGCATGTAGACATTTTTGTCTTTGACCCATGGATTAGCATTACTAGCAAATAAATCATTACCCACAGAACAACTGGAAATTAGCCTGCTGTCTGCCTTTAGAATTGTAGTGCTTGCAATCAAATAATCAGCATCAGCTACACTCTGATAACACCTGATACCTTCAACCTTCCAAACCTTCCATCATCTTATTTATTATGTTGCCTTATTATTACGATTTGCCAAAATTGATTGTTGAGAGAAAACCACAGGTGTTTTATTTTCAAAGATTACATCTGCATAACTGTTGGTCTCCTCGCCGATTTTGTTCTGCTACTTTAGTAGATTTTGATACATCAGTGTAACCATCAAAACATACCATGCAATCCCTTCCGTAAGTATTAATAACATACTTAACATAATTCTTAATTACATCACAAATATCACACTGTTCCTGAGATGCCATCTTGATCTTTAATTATTGTTACCATCAAATATCCTAATATGTCTCTGAAGTTGAATAGCAACTGCTCTTAAGCTTAAATCCTAAACACCTTAATGTCAAACAGCATGCATTCTGGAAAAAAGGAGAAACCTAGTATGACATGTCTGGAGAACAGGTAATTATTGTGAATGTATGATTGTTAATACACCCAACCCCAACAACCAAAGGAAAAAAAAAACTGTAGTAGTGAAGACACGTAGCAGGTATGGAAAATCAATAATACTTACTAAGTCAGAATACAATCCTAAGAATACTGTTCTTTCTGTGATGGACAAATATCCTTGTAAAAATCCAGGATATAGCATTAACCGACTGATAGACAAATTCCATCATATACATCTATTCATATAATCTATGTCAAACAGCATGCATTCTGTAAGAAAGAAAAAAACCTAGTAGAGTATGTCCTGAGAATTGTAATTATTGTGAATGCATGATGAATTAGTACATCCAACCCAATCAACCAAAGGAAAAGGAAAAAAATGTAGTATACACCACAAAAGGCATGGAAAAAAATCGATAATACTTTACTAAGTCAGAATACAATCCTAGGAATACTGTTCGTTCTTTGATGGACAAATATTCTTGTAGAAAATCCAGGAAATAGCACTAACCCACTTATAGATAAATTCCAACTTAATACTAGTACATCTTTTTCATATTATTTATGTCAAACAGCATACATTCTGGAAGAAAGAGAAACCTAGTAGAGTATGTCCTGAGAATGGTAATTGATGTGAAGTTATATAAATTGTACATCCAACTCCAATCACTACAGGATAAAGGAAAAAAATTCTACAGAGAGTAAATATATCTACATTTGTAAAATTTTATATTTATATATTAAATTTTCCCTTAAATCATATATTTTGAATCAATTCTGAGATTCACACTAAGGGTTGACGTTTTTCGTTGAATGACCTGGTCAGCATTGGTAAACATTTTCCTTCTAAGCCTTCAGATAAGCCTCAAAACACAATAATAAGGCTATTTTTAGATCTATCATCCAAAAAACATATGAAATATAGGTACTTCAATATATATAAACCATATTAATTGAAATATTTGTGTTTCGTCATGCACGATGGCGGCCATCTTGGATTTATAGTCTAATGTTTTCTCTGAATCTGCACAAGGAGAAATTTTGGAGACTTTGGATATTTTGACTTTTAGGTCTTTTTTTTCTCTGTGCAAAAGTTCAGCTTTAGTGCTGTTTTTTCCACGTTTAACCCTAAATGCTCCTAACTATGTATCCTTTTTGCCACAGTCTATAGAAAATTTTCCCAAATACAGGTATAAGACATTTGACATTCCATTTTTGCATGATGCGTTTCACTCTCGCTCACATCCTTTATTGATATTATTATTTGTCGTGTGATATCTATTTTAATTGATAAAGATCCTGTCACGTCATTCAGACTTTCCTCACTATCGTCAGTCTGTGCTAAAGAATTTGTAATTCATAGTCAATTCTCCATTATCTATTCTTTTTCCGCATACTTTCATAATCACTTTGTTAATAGACACGAAATATGGAAACATTGCATATTCTTTCCTCAAATGTTCTTTTGCAAATGGTATTCCAATCTTTTTTTATTCGTAATATCACACAAAATTTTATGTAATTTATCAAAATGCTAATAACTCACAAAACTGATTTAAAGTTTTCTTTTAAATCACACACCTTCCACGTTTCCTACTATAAATAACTTGTAAAGTCCCCGCTGAGCTGGTTTTCTGTGGTGACGACCCGTTTTCTTTGCTTCTCCTAGGATCGCCGCTCCTGGGTAATGGGTCACGCAAATTCAGACATACCCAATCAATTAAATTGTTTTATGTAAATATTTACCTGCTACCAAATTGTATGTTATGTGTTCCTTCTTTCAGATATCAGAATGTATTCAACTCTGCTATTGCTCATTTGTGTAACTCAAAGTGTGTTTGTTTATTGTATTTATTGTCAAATGTTATTGACCTCAGGTCACCCTAGTTCTCATTGTATTCCTCGGCGTGACGTCAGTCCACCGCTATATAAACCGCCTGTGTCCACAGTAAAGTAGCAGTAACCTTATCCTGCTCGTTTCTTTTGCACCTCTTAAAGTGGTGACCCCGGAGTGGTTCCCGGAGCCATTAGCGGACTCACACGGCGACTTAGTCTTGGCTCCAGGAACTACCCACGCCCCTAGCAGACTAATTACGGCGCTGTAACCAGCGTTCTGGCGTGCTGACTGTCGTCAGCAAAACACCAGCGTCATTAACGGACTCACATGGCGCTCTCCTAAGTGCGTATTGACACGAGTATTCCACTCCAGTTAAGAGGGCAAGAGTGAGCATGGACGCGGACATCGCCTCCCTCATTCAGTTAAATGCAAACCTCGCGAATTCAGATGTTTACCTCCCGCCCATATCACCCGCGCCCCTCCCCGTTCCCGACGTATTCAGGCCTGAGCTCCGTCATGTCCCTGGGGGCCCAGCAAAACATGGCATCTAACACCACATCAAAACAAAGGGCACCCCCTACACAAGCATGGTTCTGGAGGCTTCCCCCGCGGTGCCTTCAGGAGGCCAAGAATGCCTTCGCCGAAATGGAGCAGATGGGAATATGCAAAAAGGCCGCCAGCCTGTGGGCCTCTCCTCTCCACATGGTACAGAAACCGGACGGCTCCTGGAGGCCCTGCGGCGACTACAGGCGGCTCAACCTCGCAACAGAACCTGACCACTAGCCCCTGCCGAACATGCAGGACCTCACGGCCTCCTTCCACGGGGCCAAAATATTTTCTAAATTGGATCTTCTAAAATCTTACTTTCAGGTACCAGTTGTTCCAGAGGATATCCCCAAAACCGCCATCATCATGCCTTTCGGGGTCCTACGTCTTTGCCCTCTCCACCTTCGGCCTGAGGAATGTGGGGAACCTTCCAACGGCTCAAGGACAGCATCCTGGGGGACCTGAAGTTCTGCGTCTGCTACGTGTATGATATCTTTATATTTTCCAGGTCCCATAAAGCGCACCAGAGGCACATCCGGGCGGTCCTGCAGCGCCTGCAGGACAACGGCCTCGTCGTCAGGTTCGACAAATGCACCTTCGGCGTCGAGAAAGCTGACCTCCTAGGCCACGAGATATCCCCGGATGGTGTCCACCCACTCACATCGAAGGTTGCAGCCGTCACCAGGTTTCCCATCCCCACCTCCGTCAAGGCCGTCCAGGAGTTCCTCAGGATGGTGAATTACTACAGGAGGTTCATCCCCGGGATCGCGCACACAATGGCCCCCTTGACGAAGGTCCTGAAAGGTCACCAAAATCCTTAGTGTGGGGACCCAGCCAGCAGCAGGCCTTCTCCCTGACGAAGGCTGGCCTCACCGAGGCAACCGCCTTGGCCCACCAGGACCCCAGAGCTCCCCTCCAACTGACGACGAATGCCAGTAGCGTCGCATGGAGAGCTGTCCTGGAGCAGATCATCAATGGCACCCCCAGCCCATCGCCTTCTTCAGCAAGAAGTTTAACCCCGCGGAGGCCCACTACAGCACCTTCAACAGGGAACTCTGTGCAGTATACTGGGCGGTCCGGCACTTCAAGTTCCGCCTGGAGGGTACGCCCTTCACAATCTACATGGACAACCAGCCGCTGGTCCACGCCTTCACCAAGCAGGGAGACGCATGGTCTTTCAGGCAGCAACAACACCTCGTTGCCATCGCAGAGTTCACCTGCTCAGTCAAGCACCTCCCCGGCAGGAAAAACCCCATAGCAGACGCCCTCTCCAGAATTGAGCTCAACGAGGACCTCACCCGAGAGCAGACCGCCAACCCGGAGACTCCAGCTTACCGCACAGCCATCACATCCCTGAAGTGGCAGGATGTGGCCCTCACCCCAGGGGGTCCAAACTTCTTCTGCGACGTCAGCACCGGCCAGCCTTGCCCCCTGGTGCCCACCTCCCATTGCCGCCAGGTATTCGATGTCATCTATGGGCTGTCCCACCCCTCTGGCAGGACGACGGCCAAGCTGCTGACAGAAAAGTTCATCTGGCACGGAATGCGGAAGGACGCAAGGACCGGGGCGAGGCAGTGCCTTTGGTGCCAAACCAGCAAAGTTAGTTGTCACACCAAGTCCGGGGTAGGCGAGTTTCCACAGCCAGGGCAGCGGTTCGGCCATATATACATCGACTTTGTTGGCCCTCTGGCCCCGTCAGGCAGGGCCAGGTATCTCCTGACGATTGTTGACCGCTCAACCAGGTGGCCCGAGGCTACGCCCATGCAGGAAGCCACCACCAGCGCATGTGCCGAGGCCCCCCTTTCCAGCTGGATCAGCCGCTTCGGCGTCCTGGACCACATAACCACTGACAGGGACCCTGCCTTCCTGTCCAAATTGTGGTCCGCCGTAGCACACCTGCTGGGGACATCTCACCACACCTCCACTGCCTACAGCCCCGTAGCCAACGGCTTCATCGAGCGTTTCCACAGGTCTCTGAAGGCGTCCCTTGTGGCCTGTTGCACCGCTGAGGATTGGAAATACCATCTGCCGTGGGTCCTCCTTGGGTTGAGAACCGCCCCCAAGAGCCAACGGAGACCCGTCCACAGCTGAGAAAATTTACGGAGAGCCTCTCATAGTCCCGTGTGAACTAGTCACGGAGGACCGCCACAATCCATCAGCTCAGAGGCTTCGAGAGATAGTTGGCAAGTTTGCCCCCTGTAAGCAGACATATACCAACAAGTCAGCTCCCTTCACGCCGCCCAGCTTGTCCTCCACCACTCACGTCTTCGTCAGGGATGACGCTGTCCGCCCACAACTGACCAGGCCCTACAGGGGGCCCCTACGAGTGCTGTAGAGGAATGACTAGGCTTTCTGGCTCGCCCTCCACTGAAAGGACGATTGGGTGTCGGTTGGCCGCATAAAGCCCACCTTCCTGGAGGAGGACACAGACGTCACCGCACCGCACCCTCCGCCTGAGGAGTTGTCTCTGCAGCAAGACTGCTGCAGAAAATGGGCGCGCGGCCTCCCCCGTAAACATCCGCCCACACCCACAGCCAGCCGCTCTCACGCACAGAGCAAAACCCTGCTCACTTCACGCAGCTGCGGTACTCTTCAACGCCCCAGCAGATAGGTCGAGCAATCAGACGTTACCCATGGGGGGGGGGGGATGGCATTTGTAAAGTCCCCACCGAGTGGTTTTTCTGTGGTGACGACCCTTTTAAATTGCTTCTCCTAGGATTGCCGCTCCTGGGTAACGGGTCACGCAAATTCAGACATACCCGGTCAATTAAATTGTTTTATGTAAATATTTACCTGCTACCAAATTGTATGTTATGTGTTCCTTCTTTCAGGTATCAGAATGTATTCAACTCTGCTATTGCTCATTTGTGTAACTCAAAGTGTGTTTGTTTATTGTATTTATTGTCAAATGTTATTGACCTCAGGTCACCCTAGTTCTCATTGTATTCCTCGGCGTGACGTCAGTCCACCACTATATAAACCGCCTGTCTCCACAGTAAAGTAGTAATAACCTTATCCTGCTCGTTTCTTTTGCACCTCTTAAAAACTTTTCTCAGAGTGTGCCTTTAGTCATATATTTACTGTATTTAGGCATATCGTACTTATGAATATATTTGCATATTTAATCATATAACTAGGCAAACAGAAAGAAATTTCATTATAGACACAATAGCTATACAATGATTCATCGATAAGAAAACGTTATTCTTCTTTCTCTTGCAAGTATCTCGCTTCCATTCCTACACTAGCTCTTCTGTTTAGTATTCACAAGAACAGGGTAATGCCGCCCTTTTACGGTGTGTCGTGTATGTTCCACGAACTAATGGCTTTTACGTGGAATAGCGACATTACTTGACACTGGTAATAAAACCTTGAAGCCCTCTCTTTTTTTCGGGTCAGCTCCCAAACCATCAAGGAACCATTTATCAAAGAGGACTTGTTCTTTTATTGAGTGTCTAGGGAAAGTAATAAAAACGAATTGAATAATTTTTTCCAGCAATTAAATTTTAATTTGAGATGGCAATTGAAGATACTTTGTGATATTTGTTTCACGATATCAGTTCTCGACACAAAAAGATAAAACCTTTTAGAAAACATTTATAATTATAAATTTGTATTTGCTTTCTAAGCCATTTCCTTCGTAGCAACAAGAAGAACTCCTCCTTTACTTTTCTCTCATGGGAAATTTCTTACATTCAATATTCCTTCTCTTCAACGAAGACGTCTTATCGCACTGTAATAGACTGAAAAGACAGGCCTCTTGAACGGCGTCAGACGATGTCCTGATTGAGAGGTCTCGCCCCAGAGGCTGAAGGGGATCGAAGAGGGGGTCGGGGTTGGGGGGCGGCAGTAGTAGGAGGTTCTCCAAAAACCTCCCGTTGGCTCCAAGAAACGAAGAAGACCGAAGTCTGAAGTTCCCAGAGTGGGTGCGTCTCCTGAACTGTCACCACTGAGACCTTTTCAAAGGTCACGAAGCCTCCTCCATTACCAAGAGGTGATCGACTTTCCTTCAGCCAATTTCTTTTTCTGGCTTCTCTGACCCACTTTCAATTTCAGGTGTTTTCTTCGTCTTTTCCTTCAGCTTTTTTTTTTTTTGTGCCATTAGTAAAGTTTATCCCTTAGTACGTAAGGATTGAATGTAAGAGACTTCGAAAGAAGTACGGTGGACATACAAGAATTTTGGGAGGTTGGGGTAGATATTGTACCTGCATGCATCCACGAGCACGAATTGCTGAAATAAAAGGCGTTTTCCGCTTAATTCTAAGTCTATTTGGCTTACCATAATGATGCATTCTTTATGCAACATATTGAAAAAACTTCACATTCCATGGTAGTTATAATTTACTTGATTAAATGAACCAATCCACATTTTTGCTTTTCCTACTTAACATTTTTTGTAATAACATATTACCCCAACTAATATTTTTGTCAATAGCGATACACCCGATGTCAAAGTGGATACGGAGTAGTAACAGGTTCTAGATTTAGTATATTCTTGAATTAATAACAGGTGGAATGAACTGCTTCAGGGATTCAGCTCGACGGAATTTGCTGCTTCGGTTTTTCAGAAAAAGACGCCTCAAAACAGAATCTTGAACTTCCGAGCATTTTGGCCTAGAAGTCATTCCGTTCAAATAACTTTCTGTGAATTCTAGTGCAGTCATAGGAATGCTGAGCTTATGGTAGGCGATTGAGAGGTTCTTCAGATACTGCCGTGACATGATGGTAGGAATTGACATTTGCAGAGGAGAAAAATTTATATGAAATACTGAACTTTGGTTAGCTAAAAAAGGATTAACTTTCCATGAAATTTAAAGATCTCTGGCAATAAAAATCGCCACTCAAGTTTGAGAAAGCACACCATTTACCTTCTATCATTCGCTAGCAATGTAGCGACAGTATTATACCCAACATTAATAGATTTATGTCCATGACAGTAAGATACCCCACTGCATCTGAAGTTCCCCAACGTTTTTGCTCATAAATAATCTTGCACTGAATAAGCACAGGATTATTTGCTAGTAATTTCAAGTAAGCGTACATATCGTTGACACTTCGGATTAGCTCATTAACCATAATAATAATATCAGCAACAAAATATAATA